>NC_090701.1:45907446-46197446 GCF_040954835.1 Lepisosteus oculatus
TGTCGTAGAGCCCGGATAGCTCAGTCGGTAGAGCGTCAGACTTTTAATCTGAGGGTCCAGGGTTCAAGTCCCTGTTCGGGTGTTATGGTGACTCAGGTCTAAGCCCCACCCCCCGGGCTTTTGTTTGCGGCCCTCCTCATTGCAAGGGCACAGACTTCCGCATTAGCAGCGCAGAGGTCCTTGTGTGGTGTTTGTCCTGGACGGAGTCAAAGGGGCCTGGAAGACGACAGTGAAACAATGGTGGTACGTCTTTGGCATTTTTTTCCTCTTCCGTCGGCTCTTCTCGTTGCAAATTCCCAAAGCTTCAAATTAGGCAGGGCAGAGGTAATTGTGGGGTGTGTGGGCTGGGCAAAAAGAAGGGCTTTGCTCCCTTTGGCCTGTGAGAGGATAAGAGGCTTAAACTGTGGTGTGAGCAAGCTCTCTCCGTGGGCGCCAGTGGTGTAGTGGTATCATGCAAGATTCCCATTCTTGCGACCCGGGTTCGATTCCCGGCTGGCGCAGCCTGGGCTCTAGCTTGTGGGCCTGGCACTGATTAATGGGTGAGGTGTGGCTCTGGGTGATTGGTGGCCCCTGCTGGGGAAATGTTTGCATATCAAAGCATCAACATATTGAGTAGGAGGAAGTGGTTACTGGATGAATGACCATCAATACAGAAGGTGCTGCTTGCTTTCTGGGGCTATACCTTGCCTCCTTTTTAACAGCTTTGTACTCAAACGTCTACTGCAATGGTGAGGCTTACAGAAAGGGTGCCGGCGATGGGCTCCACCGAGCGCCTCCTTTAGTCTCACTTGTCTTTGCGACTAGGTTTTGAGCGCACCAGCGCTGACGCAGTGTTTTGCAAAAGGAAAGCTTAGCAGACGCGAGCAGTAGAATGCAGAATTCTAAAGACGGCGACTCCGCTCTAATGTCTGACCGCCTTACGGTCCAAGCGAGAGAGAGGTTTGCTCATTTTCTTCTTTTTTCATTGTCAAGGGCCGAAACAGTAGCGTCCCTCGAGCCGGATTCGAACCAGCGACCTAAGGATGTCCGGCCTTCTCCACTACAGTCCTCCGCTCTACCAACTGAGCTATCGAGGGAGCCGTGCGTGTCCTCTCTCTGACGTTCACAGCCCGAGGCAGGGTGGAGTTCCTGTTCTTTGGAAAGCACAGCACTGTGTCATGTTGGATCTAACAGAGATTCCTGGGCTCGTTGTCGTTTCCTCGGCTTGCTCTCTTCAGTGGACCAAACATGTGGCCTTTGAGGATCCTGTATGTCCCTGCTGCTGCTCCTGCTTCTGTCGTAGAGCCCGGATAGCTCAGTCGGTAGAGCATCAGACTTTTAATCTGAGGGTCCAGGGTTCAAGTCCCTGTTCGGGTGTTATGGTGACTCAGGTCTAAGCCCCACCCCCCGGGCTTTTGTTTGCGGCCCTCCTCATTGCAAGGGCACAGACTTCCGCATTAGCAGCGCAGAGGTCCTTGTGTGGTGTTTGTCCTGGACGGAGTCAAAGGGGCCTGGAAGACGACAGTGAAACAATGGTGGTACGTCTTTGGCATTTTTTTCCTCTTCCGTCGGCTCTTCTCGTTGCAAATTCCCAAAGCTTCAAATTAGGCAGGGCAGAGGTAATTGTGGGGTGTGTGGGCTGGGCAAAAAGAAGGGCTTTGCTCCCTTTGGCCTGTGAGAGGATAAGAGGCTTAAACTGTGGTGTGAGCAAGCTCTCTCCGTGGGCGCCAGTGGTGTAGTGGTATCATGCAAGATTCCCATTCTTGCGACCCGGGTTCGATTCCCGGCTGGCGCAGCCTGGGCTCTAGCTTGTGGGCCTGGCACTGATTAATGGGTGAGGTGTGGCTCTGGGTGATTGGTGGCCCCTGCTGGGGAAATGTTTGCATATCAAAGCATCAACATATTGAGTAGGAGGAAGTGGTTACTGGATGAATGACCATCAATACAGAAGGTGCTGCTTGCTTTCTGGGGCTATACCTTGCCTCCTTTTTAACAGCTTTGTACTCAAACGTCTACTGCAATGGTGAGGCTTACAGAAAGGGTGCCGGCGATGGGCTCCACCGAGCGCCTCCTTTAGTCTCACTTGTCTTTGCGACTAGGTTTTGAGCGCACCAGCGCTGACGCAGTGTTTTGCAAAAGGAAAGCTTAGCAGACGCGAGCAGTAGAATGCAGAATTCTAAAGACGGCGACTCCGCTCTAATGTCTGACCGCCTTACGGTCCAAGCGAGAGAGAGGTTTGCTCATTTTCTTCTTTTTTCATTGTCAAGGGCCAAAACAGTAGCGTCCCTCGAGCCGGATTCGAACCAGCGACCTAAGGATGTCCGGCCTTCTCCACTACAGTCCTCCGCTCTACCAACTGAGCTATCGAGGGAGCCGTGCGTGTCCTCTCTCTGACGTTCACAGCCCGAGGCAGGGTGGAGTTCCTGTTCTTTGGAAAGCACAGCACTGTGTCATGTTGGATCTAACAGAGATTCCTGGGCTCGTTGTCGTTTCCTCGGCTTGCTCTCTTCAGTGGACCAAACATGTGGCCTTTGAGGATCCTGTATGTCCCTGCTGCTGCTCCTGCTTCTGTCGTAGAGCCCGGATAGCTCAGTCGGTAGAGCATCAGACTTTTAATCTGAGGGTCCAGGGTTCAAGTCCCTGTTCGGGTGTTATGGTGACTCAGGTCTAAGCCCCACCCCCCGGGCTTTTGTTTGCGGCCCTCCTCATTGCAAGGGCACAGACTTCCGCATTAGCAGCGCAGAGGTCCTTGTGTGGTGTTTGTCCTGGACGGAGTCAAAGGGGCCTGGAAGACGACAGTGAAACAATGGTGGTACGTCTTTGGCATTTTTTTCCTCTTCCGTCGGCTCTTCTCGTTGCAAATTCCCAAAGCTTCAAATTAGGCAGGGCAGAGGTAATTGTGGGGTGTGTGGGCTGGGCAAAAAGAAGGGCTTTGCTCCCTTTGGCCTGTGAGAGGATAAGAGGCTTAAACTGTGGTGTGAGCAAGCTCTCTCCGTGGGCGCCAGTGGTGTAGTGGTATCATGCAAGATTCCCATTCTTGCGACCCGGGTTCGATTCCCGGCTGGCGCAGCCTGGGCTCTAGCTTGTGGGCCTGGCACTGATTAATGGGTGAGGTGTGGCTCTGGGTGATTGGTGGCCCCTGCTGGGGAAATGTTTGCATATCAAAGCATCAACATATTGAGTAGGAGGAAGTGGTTACTGGATGAATGACCATCAATACAGAAGGTGCTGCTTGCTTTCTGGGGCTATACCTTGCCTCCTTTTTAACAGCTTTGTACTCAAACGTCTACTGCAATGGTGAGGCTTACAGAAAGGGTGCCGGCGATGGGCTCCACCGAGCGCCTCCTTTAGTCTCACTTGTCTTTGCGACTAGGTTTTGAGCGCACCAGCGCTGACGCAGTGTTTTGCAAAAGGAAAGCTTAGCAGACGCGAGCAGTAGAATGCAGAATTCTAAAGACGGCGACTCCGCTCTAATGTCTGACCGCCTTACGGTCCAAGCGAGAGAGAGGTTTGCTCATTTTCTTCTTTTTTCATTGTCAAGGGCCAAAACAGTAGCGTCCCTCGAGCCGGATTCGAACCAGCGACCTAAGGATGTCCGGCCTTCTCCACTACAGTCCTCCGCTCTACCAACTGAGCTATCGAGGGAGCCGTGCGTGTCCTCTCTCTGACGTTCACAGCCCGAGGCAGGGTGGAGTTCCTGTTCTTTGGAAAGCACAGCACTGTGTCATGTTGGATCTAACAGAGATTCCTGGGCTCGTTGTCGTTTCCTCGGCTTGCTCTCTTCAGTGGACCAAACATGTGGCCTTTGAGGATCCTGTATGTCCCTGCTGCTGCTCCTGCTTCTGTCGTAGAGCCCGGATAGCTCAGTCGGTAGAGCATCAGACTTTTAATCTGAGGGTCCAGGGTTCAAGTCCCTGTTCGGGTGTTATGGTGACTCAGGTCTAAGCCCCACCCCCCGGGCTTTTGTTTGCGGCCCTCCTCATTGCAAGGGCACAGACTTCCGCATTAGCAGCGCAGAGGTCCTTGTGTGGTGTTTGTCCTGGACGGAGTCAAAGGGGCCTGGAAGACGACAGTGAAACAATGGTGGTACGTCTTTGGCATTTTTTTCCTCTTCCGTCGGCTCTTCTCGTTGCAAATTCCCAAAGCTTCAAATTAGGCAGGGCAGAGGTAATTGTGGGGTGTGTGGGCTGGGCAAAAAGAAGGGCTTTGCTCCCTTTGGCCTGTGAGAGGATAAGAGGCTTAAACTGTGGTGTGAGCAAGCTCTCTCCGTGGGCGCCAGTGGTGTAGTGGTATCATGCAAGATTCCCATTCTTGCGACCCGGGTTCGATTCCCGGCTGGCGCAGCCTGGGCTCTAGCTTGTGGGCCTGGCACTGATTAATGGGTGAGGTGTGGCTCTGGGTGATTGGTGGCCCCTGCTGGGGAAATGTTTGCATATCAAAGCATCAACATATTGAGTAGGAGGAAGTGGTTACTGGATGAATGACCATCAATACAGAAGGTGCTGCTTGCTTTCTGGGGCTATACCTTGCCTCCTTTTTAACAGCTTTGTACTCAAACGTCTACTGCAATGGTGAGGCTTACAGAAAGGGTGCCGGCGATGGGCTCCACCGAGCGCCTCCTTTAGTCTCACTTGTCTTTGCGACTAGGTTTTGAGCGCACCAGCGCTGACGCAGTGTTTTGCAAAAGGAAAGCTTAGCAGACGCGAGCAGTAGAATGCAGAATTCTAAAGACGGCGACTCCGCTCTAATGTCTGACCGCCTTACGGTCCAAGCGAGAGAGAGGTTTGCTCATTTTCTTCTTTTTTCATTGTCAAGGGCCAAAACAGTAGCGCCCCTCGAGCCGGATTCGAACCAGCGACCTAAGGATGTCCGGCCTTCTCCACTACAGTCCTCCTCTCTACCAACTGAGCTATCGAGGGAGCCGTGCGTGTCCTCTCTCTGACGTTCACAGCCCGAGGCAGGGTGGAGTTCCTGTTCTTTGGAAAGCACAGCACTGTGTCATGTTGGATCTAACAGAGATTCCTGGGCTCGTTGTCGTTTCCTCGGCTTGCTCTCTTCAGTGGACCAAACATGTGGCCTTTGAGGATCCTGTATGTCCCTGCTGCTGCTCCTGCTTCTGTCGTAGAGCCCGGATAGCTCAGTCGGTAGAGCATCAGACTTTTAATCTGAGGGTCCAGGGTTCAAGTCCCTGTTCGGGTGTTATGGTGACTCAGGTCTAAGCCCCACCCCCCGGGCTTTTGTTTGCGGCCCTCCTCATTGCAAGGGCACAGACTTCCGCATTAGCAGCGCAGAGGTCCTTGTGTGGTGTTTGTCCTGGACGGAGTCAAAGGGGCCTGGAAGACGACAGTGAAACAATGGTGGTACGTCTTTGGCATTTTTTTCCTCTTCCGTCGGCTCTTCTCGTTGCAAATTCCCAAAGCTTCAAATTAGGCAGGGCAGAGGTAATTGTGGGGTGTGTGGGCTGGGCAAAAAGAAGGGCTTTGCTCCCTTTGGCCTGTGAGAGGATAAGAGGCTTAAACTGTGGTGTGAGCAAGCTCTCTCCGTGGGCGCCAGTGGTGTAGTGGTATCATGCAAGATTCCCATTCTTGCGACCCGGGTTCGATTCCCGGCTGGCGCAGCCTGGGCTCTAGCTTGTGGGCCTGGCACTGATTAATGGGTGAGGTGTGGCTCTGGGTGATTGGTGGCCCCTGCTGGGGAAATGTTTGCATATCAAAGCATCAACATATTGAGTAGGAGGAAGTGGTTACTGGATGAATGACCATCAATACAGAAGGTGCTGCTTGCTTTCTGGGGCTATACCTTGCCTCCTTTTTAACAGCTTTGTACTCAAACGTCTACTGCAATGGTGAGGCTTACAGAAAGGGTGCCGGCGATGGGCTCCACCGAGCGCCTCCTTTAGTCTCACTTGTCTTTGCGACTAGGTTTTGAGCGCACCAGCGCTGACGCAGTGTTTTGCAAAAGGAAAGCTTAGCAGACGCGAGCAGTAGAATGCAGAATTCTAAAGACGGCGACTCCGCTCTAATGTCTGACCGCCTTACGGTCCAAGCGAGAGAGAGGTTTGCTCATTTTCTTCTTTTTTGATTGTCAAGGGCCAAAACAGTAGCGTCCCTCGAGCCGGATTCGAACCAGCGACCTAAGGATGTCCGGCCTTCTCCACTACAGTCCTCCGCTCTACCAACTGAGCTATCGAGGGAGCCGTGCGTGTCCTCTCTCTGACGTTCACAGCCCGAGGCAGGGTGGAGTTCCTGTTCTTTGGAAAGCACAGCACTGTGTCATGTTGGATCTAACAGAGATTCCTGGGCTCGTTGTCGTTTCCTCGGCTTGCTCTCTTCAGTGGACCAAACATGTGGCCTTTGAGGATCCTGTATGTCCCTGCTGCTGCTCCTGCTTCTGTCGTAGAGCCCGGATAGCTCAGTCGGTAGAGCATCAGACTTTTAATCTGAGGGTCCAGGGTTCAAGTCCCTGTTCGGGTGTTATGGTGACTCAGGTCTAAGCCCCACCCCCCGGGCTTTTGTTTGCGGCCCTCCTCATTGCAAGGGCACAGACTTCCGCATTAGCAGCGCAGAGGTCCTTGTGTGGTGTTTGTCCTGGACGGAGTCAAAGGGGCCTGGAAGACGACAGTGAAACAATGGTGGTACGTCTTTGGCATTTTTTTCTTCTTCCGTCGGCTCTTCTCGTTGCAAATTCCCAAAGCTTCAAATTAGGCAGGGCAGAGGTAATTGTGGGGTGTGTGGGCTGGGCAAAAAGAAGGGCTTTGCTCCCTTTGGCCTGTGAGAGGATAAGAGGCTTAAACTGTGGTGTGAGCAAGCTCTCTCCGTGGGCGCCAGTGGTGTAGTGGTATCATGCAAGATTCCCATTCTTGCGACCCGGGTTCGATTCCCGGCTGGCGCAGCCTGGGCTCTAGCTTGTGGGCCTGGCACTGATTAATGGGTGAGGTGTGGCTCTGGGTGATTGGTGGCCCCTGCTGGGGAAATGTTTGCATATCAAAGCATCAACATATTGAGTAGGAGGAAGTGGTTACTGGATGAATGACCATCAATACAGAAGGTGCTGCTTGCTTTCTGGGGCTATACCTTGCCTCCTTTTTAACAGCTTTGTACTCAAACGTCTACTGCAATGGTGAGGCTTACAGAAAGGGTGCCGGCGATGGGCTCCACCGAGCGCCTCCTTTAGTCTCACTTGTCTTTGCGACTAGGTTTTGAGCGCACCAGCGCTGACGCAGTGTTTTGCAAAAGGAAAGCTTAGCAGACGCGAGCAGTAGAATGCAGAATTCTAAAGACGGCGACTCCGCTCTAATGTCTGACCGCCTTACGGTCCAAGCGAGAGAGAGGTTTGCTCATTTTCTTCTTTTTTGATTGTCAAGGGCCAAAACAGTAGCGCCCCTCGAGCCGGATTCGAACCAGCGACCTAAGGATGTCCGGCCTTCTCCACTACAGTCCTCCGCTCTACCAACTGAGCTATCGAGGGAGCCGTGCGTGTCCTCTCGCTGACGTTCACAGCCCGAGGCAGGGTGGAGTTCCTGTTCTTTGGAAAGCACAGCACTGTGTCATGTTGGATCTAACAGAGATTCCTGGGCTCGTTGTCGTTTCCTCGGCTTGCTCTCTTCAGTGGACCAAACATGTGGCCTTTGAGGATCCTGTATGTCCCTGCTGCTGCTCCTGCTTCTGTCGTAGAGCCCGGATAGCTCAGTCGGTAGAGCATCAGACTTTTAATCTGAGGGTCCAGGGTTCAAGTCCCTGTTCGGGTGTTATGGTGACTCAGGTCTAAGCCCCACCCCCCGGGCTTTTGTTTGCGGCCCTCCTCATTGCAAGGGCACAGACTTCCGCATTAGCAGCGCAGAGGTCCTTGTGTGGTGTTTGTCCTGGACGGAGTCAAAGGGGCCTGGAAGACGACAGTGAAACAATGGTGGTACGTCTTTGGCATTTTTTTCCTCTTCCGTCGGCTCTTCTCGTTGCAAATTCCCAAAGCTTCAAATTAGGCAGGGCAGAGGTAATTGTGGGGTGTGTGGGCTGGGCAAAAAGAAGGGCTTTGCTCCCTTTGGCCTGTGAGAGGATAAGAGGCTTAAACTGTGGTGTGAGCAAGCTCTCTCCGTGGGCGCCAGTGGTGTAGTGGTATCATGCAAGATTCCCATTCTTGCGACCCGGGTTCGATTCCCGGCTGGCGCAGCCTGGGCTCTAGCTTGTGGGCCTGGCACTGATTAATGGGTGAGGTGTGGCTCTGGGTGATTGGTGGCCCCTGCTGGGGAAATGTTTGCATATCAAAGCATCAACATATTGAGTAGGAGGAAGTGGTTACTGGATGAATGACCATCAATACAGAAGGTGCTGCTTGCTTTCTGGGGCTATACCTTGCCTCCTTTTTAACAGCTTTGTACTCAAACGTCTACTGCAATGGTGAGGCTTACAGAAAGGGTGCCGGCGATGGGCTCCACCGAGCGCCTCCTTTAGTCTCACTTGTCTTTGCGACTAGGTTTTGAGCGCACCAGCGCTGACGCAGTGTTTTGCAAAAGGAAAGCTTAGCAGACGCGAGCAGTAGAATGCAGAATTCTAAAGACGGCGACTCCGCTCTAATGTCTGACCGCCTTACGGTCCAAGCGAGAGAGAGGTTTGCTCATTTTCTTCTTTTTTGATTGTCAAGGGCCAAAACAGTAGCGCCCCTCGAGCCGGATTCGAACCAGCGACCTAAGGATGTCCGGCCTTCTCCACTACAGTCCTCCGCTCTACCAACTGAGCTATCGAGGGAGCCGTGCGTGTCCTCTCTCTGACGTTCACAGCCCGAGGCAGGGTGGAGTTCCTGTTCTTTGGAAAGCACAGCACTGTGTCATGTTGGATCTAACAGAGATTCCTGGGCTCGTTGTCGTTTCCTCGGCTTGCTCTCTTCAGTGGACCAAACATGTGGCCTTTGAGGATCCTGTATGTCCCTGCTGCTGCTCCTGCTTCTGTCGTAGAGCCCGGATAGCTCAGTCGGTAGAGCATCAGACTTTTAATCTGAGGGTCCAGGGTTCAAGTCCCTGTTCGGGTGTTATGGTGACTCAGGTCTAAGCCCCACCCCCCGGGCTTTTGTTTGCGGCCCTCCTCATTGCAAGGGCACAGACTTCCGCATTAGCAGCGCAGAGGTCCTTGTGTGGTGTTTGTCCTGGACGGAGTCAAAGGGGCCTGGAAGACGACAGTGAAACAATGGTGGTACGTCTTTGGCATTTTTTTCCTCTTCCGTCGGCTCTTCTCGTTGCAAATTCCCAAAGCTTCAAATTAGGCAGGGCAGAGGTAATTGTGGGGTGTGTGGGCTGGGCAAAAAGAAGGGCTTTGCTCCCTTTGGCCTGTGAGAGGATAAGAGGCTTAAACTGTGGTGTGAGCAAGCTCTCTCCGTGGGCGCCAGTGGTGTAGTGGTATCATGCAAGATTCCCATTCTTGCGACCCGGGTTCGATTCCCGGCTGGCGCAGCCTGGGCTCTAGCTTGTGGGCCTGGCACTGATTAATGGGTGAGGTGTGGCTCTGGGTGATTGGTGGCCCCTGCTGGGGAAATGTTTGCATATCAAAGCATCAACATATTGAGTAGGAGGAAGTGGTTACTGGATGAATGACCATCAATACAGAAGGTGCTGCTTGCTTTCTGGGGCTATACCTTGCCTCCTTTTTAACAGCTTTGTACTCAAACGTCTACTGCAATGGTGAGGCTTACAGAAAGGGTGCCGGCGATGGGCTCCACCGAGCGCCTCCTTTAGTCTCACTTGTCTTTGCGACTAGGTTTTGAGCGCACCAGCGCTGACGCAGTGTTTTGCAAAAGGAAAGCTTAGCAGACGCGAGCAGTAGAATGCAGAATTCTAAAGACGGCGACTCCGCTCTAATGTCTGACCGCCTTACGGTCCAAGCGAGAGAGAGGTTTGCTCATTTTCTTCTTTTTTCATTGTCAAGGGCCAAAACAGTAGCGCCCCTCGAGCCGGATTCGAACCAGCGACCTAAGGATGTCCGGCCTTCTCCACTACAGTCCTCCGCTCTACCAACTGAGCTATCGAGGGAGCCGTGCGTGTCCTCTCTCTGACGTTCACAGCCCGAGGCAGGGTGGAGTTCCTGTTCTTTGGAAAGCACAGCACTGTGTCATGTTGGATCTAACAGAGATTCCTGGGCTCGTTGTCGTTTCCTCGGCTTGCTCTCTTCAGTGGACCAAACATGTGGCCTTTGAGGATCCTGTATGTCCCTGCTGCTGCTCCTGCTTCTGTCGTAGAGCCCGGATAGCTCAGTCGGTAGAGCATCAGACTTTTAATCTGAGGGTCCAGGGTTCAAGTCCCTGTTCGGGTGTTATGGTGACTCAGGTCTAAGCCCCACCCCCCGGGCTTTTGTTTGCGGCCCTCCTCATTGAAAGGGCAAAGAATTCCACATTAGCAGCGCAGAGGTCCTTGTGTGGTGTTTGTCCTGGACGGAGTCAAAGGGGCCTGGAAGACGACAGTGAAACAATGGTGGTACGTCTTTGGCATTTTTTTCCTCTTCCGTCGGCTCTTCTCGTTGCAAATTCCCAAAGCTTCAAATTAGGCAGGGCAGAGGTAATTGTGGGGTGTGTGGGCTGGGCAAAAAGAAGGGCTTTGCTCCCTTTGGCCTGTGAGAGGATAAGAGGCTTAAACTGTGGTGTGAGCAAGCTCTCTCCGTGGGCGCCAGTGGTGTAGTGGTATCATGCAAGATTCCCATTCTTGCGACCCGGGTTCGATTCCCGGCTGGTGCAGCCTGGGCTCTAGCTTGTGGGCCTGGCACTGATTAATGGGTGAGGTGTGGCTCTGGGTGATTGGTGGCCCCTGCTGGGGAAATGTTTGCATATCAAAGCATCAACATATTGAGTAGGAGGAAGTGGTTACTGGATGAATGACCATCAATACAGAAGGTGCTGCTTGCTTTCTGGGGCTATACCTTGCCTCCTTTTTAACAGCTTTGTACTCAAACGTCTACTGCAATGGTGAGGCTTACAGAAAGGGTGCCGGCGATGGGCTCCACCGAGCGCCTCCTTTAGTCTCACTTGTCTTTGCGACTAGGTTTTGAGCGCACCAGCGCTGACGCAGTGTTTTGCAAAAGGAAAGCTTAGCAGACGCGAGCAGTAGAATGCAGAATTCTAAAGACGGCGACTCCGCTCTAATGTCTGACCGCCTTACGGTCCAAGCGAGAGAGAGGTTTGCTCATTTTCTTCTTTTTTCATTGTCAAGGGCCAAAACAGTAGCTCCCCTCGAGCCGGATTCGAACCAGCGACCTAAGGATGTCCAGCCTTCTCCACTACAGTCCTCCGCTCTACCAACTGAGCTATCGAGGGAGCCGTGCGTGTCCTCTCTCTGACGTTCACAGCCCGAGGCAGGGTGGAGTTCCTGTTCTTTGGAAAGCACAGCACTGTGTCATGTTGGATCTAACAGAGATTCCTGGGCTCGTTGTCGTTTCCTCGGCTTGCTCTCTTCAGTGGACCAAACATGTGGCCTTTGAGGATCCTGTATGTCCCTGCTGCTGCTCCTGCTTCTGTCGTAGAGCATCAGATTTTAATCTGAGGGTCCAGGGTTCAAGTCCCTGTTCGGGTGTTATGGTGACTCAGGTCTAAGCCCCACCCCCCGGGCTTTTGTTTGCGGCCCTCCTCATTGCAAGGGCACAGACTTCCGCATTAGCAGCGCAGAGGTCCTTGTGTGGTGTTTGTCCTGGACGGAGTCAAAGGGGCCTGGAAGACGACAGTGAAACAATGGTGGTACGTCTTTGGCATTTTTTTCCTCTTCCGTCGGCTCTTCTCGTTGCAAATTCCCAAAGCTTCAAATTAGGCAGGGCAGAGGTAATTGTGGGGTGTGTGGGCTGGGCAAAAAGAAGGGCTTTGCTCCCTTTGGCCTGTGAGAGGATAAGAGGCTTAAACTGTGGTGTGAGCAAGCTCTCTCCGTGGGCGCCAGTGGTGTAGTGGTATCATGCAAGATTCCCATTCTTGCGACCCGGGTTCGATTCCCGGCTGGCGCAGCCTGGGCTCTAGCTTGTGGGCCTGGCACTGATTAATGGGTGAGGTGTGGCTCTGGGTGATTGGTGGCCCCTGCTGGGGAAATGTTTGCATATCAAAGCATCAACATATTGAGTAGGAGGAAGTGGTTACTGGATGAATGACCATCAATACAGAAGGTGCTGCTTGCTTTCTGGGGCTATACCTTGCCTCCTTTTTAACAGCTTTGTACTCAAACGTCTACTGCAATGGTGAGGCTTACAGAAAGGGTGCCGGCGATGGGCTCCACCGAGCGCCTCCTTTAGTCTCACTTGTCTTTGCGACTAGGTTTTGAGCGCACCAGCGCTGACGCAGTGTTTTGCAAAAGGAAAGCTTAGCAGACGCGAGCAGTAGAATGCAGAATTCTAAAGACGGCGACTCCGCTCTAATGTCTGACCGCCTTACGGTCCAAGCGAGAGAGAGGTTTGCTCATTTTCTTCTTTTTTGATTGTCAAGGGCCAAAACAGTAGCGTCCCTCGAGCCGGATTCGAACCAGCGACCTAAGGATGTCCGGCCTTCTCCACTACAGTCCTCCGCTCTACCAACTGAGCTATCGAGGGAGCCGTGCGTGTCCTCTCTCTGACGTTCACAGCCCGAGGCAGGGTGGAGTTCCTGTTCTTTGGAAAGCACAGCACTGTGTCATGTTGGATCTAACAGAGATTCCTGGGCTCGTTGTCGTTTCCTCGGCTTGCTCTCTTCAGTGGACCAAACATGTGGCCTTTGAGGATCCTGTATGTCCCTGCTGCTGCTCCTGCTTCTGTCGTAGAGCCCGGATAGCTCAGTCGGTAGAGCATCAGATTTTAATCTGAGGGTCCAGGGTTCAAGTCCCTGTTCGGGTGTTATGGTGACTCAGGTCTAAGCCCCACCCCCCGGGCTTTTGTTTGCGGCCCTCCTCATTGCAAGGGCACAGACTTCCGCATTAGCAGCGCAGAGGTCCTTGTGTGGTGTTTGTCCTGGACGGAGTCAAAGGGGCCTGGAAGACGACAGTGAAACAATGGTGGTACGTCTTTGGCATTTTTTTCCTCTTCCGTCGGCTCTTCTCGTTGCAAATTCCCAAAGCTTCAAATTAGGCAGGGCAGAGGTAATTGTGGGGTGTGTGGGCTGGGCAAAAAGAAGGGCTTTGCTCCCTTTGGCCTGTGAGAGGATAAGAGGCTTAAACTGTGGTGTGAGCAAGCTCTCTCCGTGGGCGCCAGTGGTGTAGTGGTATCATGCAAGATTCCCATTCTTGCGACCCGGGTTCGATTCCCGGCTGGCGCAGCCTGGGCTCTAGCTTGTGGGCCTGGCACTGATTAATGGGTGAGGTGTGGCTCTGGGTGATTGGTGGCCCCTGCTGGGGAAATGTTTGCATATCAAAGCATCAACATATTGAGTAGGAGGAAGTGGTTACTGGATGAATGACCATCAATACAGAAGGTGCTGCTTGCTTTCTGGGGCTATACCTTGCCTCCTTTTTAACAGCTTTGTACTCAAA
Source organism: Lepisosteus oculatus (assembly GCF_040954835.1). Lineage (NCBI taxonomy): Eukaryota > Metazoa > Chordata > Actinopteri > Semionotiformes > Lepisosteidae > Lepisosteus > Lepisosteus oculatus. The sequence goes on from NC_090701.1 coordinate 45,920,876, forward strand.
CGTCTACTGCAATGGTGAGGCTTACAGAAAGGGTGCCGGCGATGGGCTCCACCGAGCGCCTCCTTTAGTCTCACTTGTGTTTGCGACTAGGTTTTGAGCGCACCAGCGCTGACGCAGTGTTTTGCAAAAGGAAAGCTTAGCAGACGCGAGCAGTAGAATGCAGAATTCTAAAGACGGCGACTCCGCTCTAATGTCTGACCGCCTTACGGTCCAAGCGACAGAGAGGTTTGCTCATTTTCTTCTTTTTTCATTGTCAAGGGCCAAAACAGTAGCGTCCCTCGAGCCGGATTCGAACCAGCGACCTAAGGATGTCCGGCCTTCTCCACTACAGTCCTCCGCTCTACCAACTGAGCTATCGAGGGAGCCGTGCGTGTCCTCTCTCTGACGTTCACAGCCCGAGGCAGGGTGGAGTTCCTGTTCTTTGGAAAGCACAGCACTGTGTCATGTTGGATCTAACAGAGATTCCTGGGCTCGTTGTCGTTTCCTCGGCTTGCTCTCTTCAGTGGACCAAACATGTGGCCTTTGAGGATCCTGTATGTCCCTGCTGCTGCTCCTGCTTCTGTCGTAGAGCCCGGATAGCTCAGTCGGTAGAGCATCAGACTTTTAATCTGAGGGTCCAGGGTTCAAGTCCCTGTTCGGGTGTTATGGTGACTCAGGTCTAAGCCCCACCCCCCGGGCTTTTGTTTGCGGCCCTCCTCATTGCAAGGGCACAGACTTCCGCATTAGCAGCGCAGAGGTCCTTGTGTGGTGTTTGTCCTGGACGGAGTCAAAGGGGCCTGGAAGACGACAGTGAAACAATGGTGGTACGTCTTTGGCATTTTTTTCCTCTTCCGTCGGCTCTTCTCGTTGCAAATTACCAAAGCTTCAAATTAGGCAGGGCAGAGGTAATTGTGGGGTGTGTGGGCTGGGCAAAAAGAAGGGCTTTGCTCCCTTTGGCCTGTGAGAGGATAAGAGGCTTAAACTGTGGTGTGACCAAGCTCTCTCCGTGGGCGCCAGTGGTGTAGTGGTATCATGCAAGATTCCCATTCTTGCGACCCGGGTTCGATTCCCGGCTGGCGCAGCCTGGGCTCTAGCTTGTGGGCCTGGCACTGATTAATGGGTGAGGTGTGGCTCTGGGTGATTGGTGGCCCCTGCTGGGGAAATGTTTGCATATCAAAGCATCAACATATTGAGTAGGAGGAAGTGGTTACTGGATGAATGACCATCAATACAGAAGGTGCTGCTTGCTTTCTGGGGCTATACCTTGCCTCCTTTTTAACAGCTTTGTACTCAAACGTCTACTGCAATGGTGAGGCTTACAGAAAGGGTGCCGGCGATGGGCTCCACCGAGCGCCTCCTTTAGTCTCACTTGTCTTTGCGACTAGGTTTTGAGCGCACCAGCGCTGACGCAGTGTTTTGCAAAAGGAAAGCTTAGCAGACGCGAGCAGTAGAATGCAGAATTCTAAAGACGGCGACTCCGCTCTAATGTCTGACCGCCTTACGGTCCAAGCGACAGAGAGGTTTGCTCATTTTCTTCTTTTTTCATTGTCAAGGGCCAAAACAGTAGCGTCCCTCGAGCCGGATTCGAACCAGCGACCTAAGGATGTCCAGCCTTCTCCACTACAGTCCTCCGCTCTACCAACTGAGCTATCGAGGGAGCCGTGCGTGTCCTCTCTCTGACGTTCACAGCCCGAGGCAGGGTGGAGTTCCTGTTCTTTGGAAAGCACAGCACTGTGTCATGTTGGATCTAACAGAGATTCCTGGGCTCGTTGTCGTTTCCTCGGCTTGCTCTCTTCAGTGGACCAAACATGTGGCCTTTGAGGATCCTGTATGTCCCTGCTGCTGCTCCTGCTTCTGTCGTAGAGCCCGGATAGCTCAGTTGGTAGAGCATCAGACTTTTAATCTGAGGGTCCAGGGTTCAAGTCCCTGTTCGGGTGTTATGGTGACTCAGGTCTAAGCCCCACCCCCTGGGCTTTTGTTTGCGGCCCTCCTCATTACAAGGGCACAGACTTCCGCATTAGCAGCGCAGAGGTCCTTGTGTGGTGTTTGTCCTGGACGGAGTCAAAGGGGCCTGGAAGACGACAGTGAAACAATGGTGGTACGTCTTTGGCATTTTTTTCCTCTTCCGTCGGCTCTTCTCGTTGCAAATTCCCAAAGCTTCAAATTAGGCAGGGCAGAGGTAATTGTGGGGTGTGTGGGCTGGGCAAAAAGAAGGGCTTTGCTCCCTTTGGCCTGTGAGAGGATAAGAGGCTTAAACTGTGGTGTGAGCAAGCTCTCTCCGTGGGCGCCAGTGGTGTAGTGGTATCATGCAAGATTCCCATTCTTGCGACCCGGGTTCGATTCCTGGCTGGCGCAGCCTGGGCTCTAGCTTGTGGGCCTGGCACTGATTAATGGGTGAGGTGTGGCTCTGGGTGATTGGTGGCCCCTGCTGGGGAAATGTTTGCATATCAAAGCATCAACATATTGAGTAGGAGGAAGTGGTTACTGGATGAATGACCATCAATACAGAAGGTGCTGCTTGCTTTCTGGGGCTATACCTTGCCTCCTTTTTAACAGCTTTGTACTCAAACGTCTACTGCAATGGTGAGGCTTACAGAAAGGGTGCCGGCGATGGGCTCCACCGAGCGCCTCCTTTAGTCTCACTTGTCTTTGCGACTAGGTTTTGAGCGCACCAGCGCTGACGCAGTGTTTTGCAAAAGGAAAGCTTAGCAGACGCGAGCAGTAGAATGCAGAATTCTAAAGACGGCGACTCCGCTCTAATGTCTGACCGCCTTACGGTCCAAGCGAGAGAGAGGTTTGCTCATTTTCTTCTTTTTTCATTGTCAAGGGCCAAAACAGTAGCGTCCCTCGAGCCGGATTCGAACCAGCGACCTAAGGATGTCCGGCCTTCTCCACTACAGTCCTCCGCTCTACCAACTGAGCTATCGAGGGAGCCGTGCGTGTCCTCTCTCTGACGTTCACAGCCCGAGGCAGGGTGGAGTTCCTGTTCTTTGGAAAGCACAGCACTGTGTCATGTTGGATCTAACAGAGATTCCTGGGCTCGTTGTCGTTTCCTCGGCTTGCTCTCTTCAGTGGACCAAACATGTGGCCTTTGAGGATCCTGTATGTCCCTGCTGCTGCTCCTGCTTCTGTCGTAGAGCCCGGATAGCTCAGTCGGTAGAGCATCAGACTTTTAATCTGAGGGTCCAGGGTTCAAGTCCCTGTTCGGGTGTTATGGTGACTCAGGTCTAAGCCCCACCCCCCGGGCTTTTGTTTGCGGCCCTCCTCATTGCAAGGGCACAGACTTCCGCATTAGCAGCGCAGAGGTCCTTGTGTGGTGTTTGTCCTGGACGGAGTCAAAGGGGCCTGGAAGACGACAGTGAAACAATGGTGGTACGTCTTTGGCATTTTTTTCCTCTTCCGTCGGCTCTTCTCGTTGCAAATTCCCAAAGCTTCAAATTAGGCAGGGCAGAGGTAATTGTGGGGTGTGTGGGCTGGGCAAAAAGAAGGGCTTTGCTCCCTTTGGCCTGTGAGAGGATAAGAGGCTTAAACTGTGGTGTGAGCAAGCTCTCTCCGTGGGCGCCAGTGGTGTAGTGGTATCATGCAAGATTCCCATTCTTGCGACCCGGGTTCGATTCCCGGCTGGCGCAGCCTGGGCTCTAGCTTGTGGGCCTGGCACTGATTAATGGGTGAGGTGTGGCTCTGGGTGATTGGTGGCCCCTGCTGGGGAAATGTTTGCATATCAAAGCATCAACATATTGAGTAGGAGGAAGTGGTTACTGGATGAATGACCATCAATACAGAAGGTGCTGCTTGCTTTCTGGGGCTATACCTTGCCTCCTTTTTAACAGCTTTGTACTCAAACGTCTACTGCAATGGTGAGGCTTACAGAAAGGGTGCCGGCGATGGGCTCCACCGAGCGCCTCCTTTAGTCTCACTTGTCTTTGCGACTAGGTTTTGAGCGCACCAGCGCTGACGCAGTGTTTTGCAAAAGGAAAGCTTAGCAGACGCGAGCAGTAGAATGCAGAATTCTAAAGACGGCGACTCCGCTCTAATGTCTGACCGCCTTACGGTCCAAGCGACAGAGAGGTTTGCTCATTTTCTTCTTTTTTCATTGTCAAGGGCCAAAACAGTAGCGTCCCTCGAGCCGGATTCGAACCAGCGACCTAAGGATGTCCGGCCTTCTCCACTACAGTCCTCCGCTCTACCAACTGAGCTATCGAGGGAGCCGTGCGTGTCCTCTCTCTGACGTTCACAGCCCGAGGCAGGGTGGAGTTCCTGTTCTTTGGAAAGCACAGCACTGTGTCATGTTGGATCTAACAGAGATTCCTGGGCTCGTTGTCGTTTCCTCGGCTTGCTCTCTTCAGTGGACCAAACATGTGGCCTTTGAGGATCCTGTATGTCCCTGCTGCTGCTCCTGCTTCTGTCGTAGAGCCCGGATAGCTCAGTCGGTAGAGCATCAGACTTTTAATCTGAGGGTCCAGGGTTCAAGTCCCTGTTCAGGTGTTATGGTGACTCAGGTCTAAGCCCCACCCCCCGGGCTTTTGTTTGCGGCCCTCCTCATTGCAAGGGCACAGACTTCCGCATTAGCAGCGCAGAGGTCCTTGTGTGGTGTTTGTCCTGGACGGAGTCAAAGGGGCCTGGAAGACGACAGTGAAACAATGGTGGTACGTCTTTGGCATTTTTTTCCTCTTCCGTCGGCTCTTCTCGTTGCAAATTCCCAAAGCTTCAAATTAGGCAGGGCAGAGGTAATTGTGGGGTGTGTGGGCTGGGCAAAAAGAAGGGCTTTGCTCCCTTTGGCCTGTGAGAGGATAAGAGGCTTAAACTGTGGTGTGAGCAAGCTCTCTCCGTGGGCGCCAGTGGTGTAGTGGTATCATGCAAGATTCCCATTCTTGCGACCCGGGTTCGATTCCCGGCTGGCGCAGCCTGGGCTCTAGCTTGTGGGCCTGGCACTGATTAATGGGTGAGGTGTGGCTCTGGGTGATTGGTGGCCCCTGCTGGGGAAATGTTTGCATATCAAAGCATCAACATATTGAGTAGGAGGAAGTGGTTACTGGATGAATGACCATCAATACAGAAGGTGCTGCTTGCTTTCTGGGGCTATACCTTGCCTCCTTTTTAACAGCTTTGTACTCAAACGTCTACTGCAATGGTGAGGCTTACAGAAAGGGTGCCGGCGATGGGCTCCACCGAGCGCCTCCTTTAGTCTCACTTGTCTTTGCGACTAGGTTTTGAGCGCACCAGCGCTGACGCAGTGTTTTGCAAAAGGAAAGCTTAGCAGACGCGAGCAGTAGAATGCAGAATTCTAAAGACGGCGACTCCGCTCTAATGTCTGACCGCCTTACGGTCCAAGCGACAGAGAGGTTTGCTCATTTTCTTCTTTTTTCATTGTCAAGGGCCAAAACAGTAGCGTCCCTCGAGCCGGATTCGAACCAGCGACCTAAGGATGTCCGGCCTTCTCCACTACAGTCCTCCGCTCTACCAACTGAGCTATCGAGGGAGCCGTGCGTGTCCTCTCTCTGACGTTCACAGCCCGAGGCAGGGTGGAGTTCCTGTTCTTTGGAAAGCACAGCACTGTGTCATGTTGGATCTAACAGAGATTCCTGGGCTCGTTGTCGTTTCCTCGGCTTGCTCTCTTCAGTGGACCAAACATGTGGCCTTTGAGGATCCTGTATGTCCCTGCTGCTGCTCCTGCTTCTGTCGTAGAGCCCGGATAGCTCAGTCGGTAGAGCATCAGACTTTTAATCTGAGGGTCCAGGGTTCAAGTCCCTGTTCGGGTGTTATGGTGACTCAGGTCTAAGCCCCACCCCCCGGGCTTTTGTTTGCGGCCCTCCTCATTGCAAGGGCACAGACTTCCGCATTAGCAGCGCAGAGGTCCTTGTGTGGTGTTTGTCCTGGACGGAGTCAAAGGGGCCTGGAAGACGACAGTGAAACAATGGTGGTACGTCTTTGGCATTTTTTTCCTCTTCCGTCGGCTCTTCTCGTTGCAAATTCCCAAAGCTTCAAATTAGGCAGGGCAGAGGTAATTGTGGGGTGTGTGGGCTGGGCAAAAAGAAGGGCTTTGCTCCCTTTGGCCTGTGAGAGGATAAGAGGCTTAAACTGTGGTGTGAGCAAGCTCTCTCCGTGGGCGCCAGTGGTGTAGTGGTATCATGCAAGATTCCCATTCTTGCGACCCGGGTTCGATTCCCGGCTGGCGCAGCCTGGGCTCTAGCTTGTGGGCCTGGCACTGATTAATGGGTGAGGTGTGGCTCTGGGTGATTGGTGGCCCCTGCTGGGGAAATGTTTACATATCAAAGCATCAACATATTGAGTAGGAGGAAGTGGTTACTGGATGAATGACCATCAATACAGAAGGTGCTGCTTGCTTTCTGGGGCTATACCTTGCCTCCTTTTTAACAGCTTTGTACTCAAACGTCTACTGCAATGGTGAGGCTTACAGAAAGGGTGCCGGCGATGGGCTCCACCGAGCGCCTCCTTTAGTCTCACTTGTCTTTGCGACTAGGTTTTGAGCGCACCAGCGCTGACGCAGTGTTTTGCAAAAGGAAAGCTTAGCAGACGCGAGCAGTAGAATGCAGAATTCTAAAGACGGCGACTCCGCTCTAATGTCTGACCGCCTTACGGTCCAAGCGACAGAGAGGTTTGCTCATTTTCTTCTTTTTTCATTGTCAAGGGCCAAAACAGTAGCGTCCCTCGAGCCGGATTCGAACCAGCGACCTAAGGATGTCCGGCCTTCTCCACTACAGTCCTCCGCTCTACCAACTGAGCTATCGAGGGAGCCGTGCGTGTCCTCTCTCTGACGTTCACAGCCCGAGGCAGGGTGGAGTTCCTGTTCTTTGGAAAGCACAGCACTGTGTCATGTTGGATCTAACAGAGATTCCTGGGCTCGTTGTCGTTTCCTCGGCTTGCTCTCTTCAGTGGACCAAACATGTGGCCTTTGAGGATCCTGTATGTCCCTGCTGCTGCTCCTGCTTCTGTCGTAGAGCCCGGATAGCTCAGTCGGTAGAGCATCAGACTTTTAATCTGAGGGTCCAGGGTTCAAGTCCCTGTTCAGGTGTTATGGTGACTCAGGTCTAAGCCCCACCCCCCGGGCTTTTGTTTGCGGCCCTCCTCATTGCAAGGGCACAGACTTCCGCATTAGCAGCGCAGAGGTCCTTGTGTGGTGTTTGTCCTGGACGGAGTCAAAGGGGCCTGGAAGACGACAGTGAAACAATGGTGGTACGTCTTTGGCATTTTTTTCCTCTTCCGTCGGCTCTTCTCGTTGCAAATTCCCAAAGCTTCAAATTAGGCAGGGCAGAGGTAATTGTGGGGTGTGTGGGCTGGGCAAAAAGAAGGGCTTTGCTCCCTTTGGCCTGTGAGAGGATAAGAGGCTTAAACTGTGGTGTGAGCAAGCTCTCTCCGTGGGCGCCAGTGGTGTAGTGGTATCATGCAAGATTCCCATTCTTGCGACCCGGGTTCGATTCCCGGCTGGCGCAGCCTGGGCTCTAGCTTGTGGGCCTGGCACTGATTAATGGGTGAGGTGTGGCTCTGGGTGATTGGTGGCCCCTGCTGGGGAAATGTTTGCATATCAAAGCATCAACATATTGAGTAGGAGGAAGTGGTTACTGGATGAATGACCATCAATACAGAAGGTGCTGCTTGCTTTCTGGGGCTATACCTTGCCTCCTTTTTAACAGCTTTGTACTCAAACGTCTACTGCAATGGTGAGGCTTACAGAAAGGGTGCCGGCGATGGGCTCCACCGAGCGCCTCCTTTAGTCTCACTTGTCTTTGCGACTAGGTTTTGAGCGCACCAGCGCTGACGCAGTGTTTTGCAAAAGGAAAGCTTAGCAGACGCGAGCAGTAGAATGCAGAATTCTAAAGACGGCGACTCCGCTCTAATGTCTGACCACCTTACGGTCCAAGCGACAGAGAGGTTTGCTCATTTTCTTCTTTTTTCATTGTCAAGGGCCAAAACAGTAGCGTCCCTCGAGCCGGATTCGAACCAGCGACCTAAGGATGTCCGGCCTTCTCCACTACAGTCCTCCGCTCTACCAACTGAGCTATCGAGGGAGCCGTGCGTGTCCTCTCTCTGACGTTCACAGCCCGAGGCAGGGTGGAGTTCCTGTTCTTTGGAAAGCACAGCACTGTGTCATGTTGGATCTAACAGAGATTCCTGGGCTCGTTGTCGTTTCCTCGGCTTGCTCTCTTCAGTGGACCAAACATGTGGCCTTTGAGGATCCTGTATGTCCCTGCTGCTGCTCCTGCTTCTGTCGTAGAGCCCGGATAGCTCAGTCGGTAGAGCATCAGACTTTTAATCTGAGGGTCCAGGGTTCAAGTCCCTGTTCGGGTGTTATGGTGACTCAGGTCTAAGCCCCACCCCCCGGGCTTTTGTTTGCGGCCCTCCTCATTGCAAGGGCACAGACTTCCGCATTAGCAGCGCAGAGGTCCTTGTGTGGTGTTTGTCCTGGACGGAGTCAAAGGGGCCTGGAAGACGACAGTGAAACAATGGTGGTACGTCTTTGGCATTTTTTTCCTCTTCCGTCGGCTCTTCTCGTTGCAAATTCCCAAAGCTTCAAATTAGGCAGGGCAGAGGTAATTGTGGGGTGTGTGGGCTGGGCAAAAAGAAGGGCTTTGCTCCCTTTGGCCTGTGAGAGGATAAGAGGCTTAAACTGTGGTGTGAGCAAGCTCTCTCCGTGGGCGCCAGTGGTGTAGTGGTATCATGCAAGATTCCCATTCTTGCGACCCGGGTTCGATTCCCGGCTGGCGCAGCCTGGGCTCTAGCTTGTGGGCCTGGCACTGATTAATGGGTGAGGTGTGGCTCTGGGTGATTGGTGGCCCCTGCTGGGGAAATGTTTGCATATCAAAGCATCAACATATTGAGTAGGAGGAAGTGGTTACTGGATGAATGACCATCAATACAGAAGGTGCTGCTTGCTTTCTGGGGCTATACCTTGCCTCCTTTTTAACAGCTTTGTACTCAAACGTCTACTGCAATGGTGAGGCTTACAGAAAGGGTGCCGGCGATGGGCTCCACCGAGCGCCTCCTTTAGTCTCACTTGTCTTTGCGACTAGGTTTTGAGCGCACCAGCGCTGACGCAGTGTTTTGCAAAAGGAAAGCTTAGCAGACGCGAGCAGTAGAATGCAGAATTCTAAAGACGGCGACTCCGCTCTAATGTCTGACCACCTTACGGTCCAAGCGACAGAGAGGTTTGCTCATTTTCTTCTTTTTTCATTGTCAAGGGCCAAAACAGTAGCGTCCCTCGAGCCGGATTCGAACCAGCGACCTAAGGATGTCCGGCCTTCTCCACTACAGTCCTCCGCTCTACCAACTGAGCTATCGAGGGAGCCGTGCGTGTCCTCTCTCTGACGTTCACAGCCCGAGGCAGGGTGGAGTTCCTGTTCTTTGGAAAGCACAGCACTGTGTCATGTTGGATCTAACAGAGATTCCTGGGCTCGTTGTCGTTTCCTCGGCTTGCTCTCTTCAGTGGACCAAACATGTGGCCTTTGAGGATCCTGTATGTCCCTGCTGCTGCTCCTGCTTCTGTCGTAGAGCCCGGATAGCTCAGTCGGTAGAGCATCAGACTTTTAATCTGAGGGTCCAGGGTTCAAGTCCCTGTTCGGGTGTTATGGTGACTCAGGTCTAAGCCCCACCCCCCGGGCTTTTGTTTGCGGCCCTCCTCATTGCAAGGGCACAGACTTCCGCATTAGCAGCGCAGAGGTCCTTGTGTGGTGTTTGTCCTGGACGGAGTCAAAGGGGCCTGGAAGACGACAGTGAAACAATGGTGGTACGTCTTTGGCATTTTTTTCCTCTTCCGTCGGCTCTTCTCGTTGCAAATTCCCAAAGCTTCAAATTAGGCAGGGCAGAGGTAATTGTGGGGTGTGTGGGCTGGGCAAAAAGAAGGGCTTTGCTCCCTTTGGCCTGTGAGAGGATAAGAGGCTTAAACTGTGGTGTGAGCAAGCTCTCTCCGTGGGCGCCAGTGGTGTAGTGGTATCATGCAAGATTCCCATTCCTGCGACCCGGGTTCGATTCCCGGCTGGCGCAGCCTGGGCTCTAGCTTGTGGGCCTGGCACTGATTAATGGGTGAGGTGTGGCTCTGGGTGATTGGTGGCCCCTGCTGGGGAAATGTTTGCATATCAAAGCATCAACATATTGAGTAGGAGGAAGTGGTTACTGGATGAATGACCATCAATACAGAAGGTGCTGCTTGCTTTCTGGGGCTATACCTTGCCTCCTTTTTAACAGCTTTGTACTCAAACGTCTACTGCAATGGTGAGGCTTACAGAAAGGGTGCCGGCGATGGGCTCCACCGAGCGCCTCCTTTAGTCTCACTTGTCTTTGCGACTAGGTTTTGAGCGCACCAGCGCTGACGCAGTGTTTTGCAAAAGGAAAGCTTAGCAGACGCGAGCAGTAGAATGCAGAATTCTAAAGACGGCGACTCCGCTCTAATGTCTGACCGCCTTACGGTCCAAGCGACAGAGAGGTTTGCTCATTTTCTTCTTTTTTCATTGTCAAGGGCCAAAACAGTAGCGTCCCTCGAGCCGGATTCGAACCAGCGACCTAAGGATGTCCGGCCTTCTCCACTACAGTCCTCCGCTCTACCAACTGAGCTATCGAGGGAGCCGTGCGTGTCCTCTCTCTGACGTTCACAGCCCGAGGCAGGGTGGAGTTCCTGTTCTTTGGAAAGCACAGCACTGTGTCATGTTGGATCTAACAGAGATTCCTGGGCTCGTTGTCGTTTCCTCGGCTTGCTCTCTTCAGTGGACCAAACATGTGGCCTTTGAGGATCCTGTATGTCCCTGCTGCTGCTCCTGCTTCTGTCGTAGAGCCCGGATAGCTCAGTCGGTAGAGCATCAGACTTTTAATCTGAGGGTCCAGGGTTCAAGTCCCTGTTCAGGTGTTATGGTGACTCAGGTCTAAGCCCCACCCCCCGGGCTTTTGTTTGCGGCCCTCCTCATTGCAAGGGCACAGACTTCCGCATTAGCAGCGCAGAGGTCCTTGTGTGGTGTTTGTCCTGGACGGAGTCAAAGGGGCCTGGAAGACGACAGTGAAACAATGGTGGTACGTCTTTGGCATTTTTTTCCTCTTCCGTCGGCTCTTCTCGTTGCAAATTCCCAAAGCTTCAAATTAGGCAGGGCAGAGGTAATTGTGGGGTGTGTGGGCTGGGCAAAAAGAAGGGCTTTGCTCCCTTTGGCCTGTGAGAGGATAAGAGGCTTAAACTGTGGTGTGAGCAAGCTCTCTCCGTGGGCGCCAGTGGTGTAGTGGTATCATGCAAGATTCCCATTCTTGCGACCCGGGTTCGATTCCCGGCTGGCGCAGCCTGGGCTCTAGCTTGTGGGCCTGGCACTGATTAATGGGTGAGGTGTGGCTCTGGGTGATTGGTGGCCCCTGCTGGGGAAATGTTTGCATATCAAAGCATCAACATATTGAGTAGGAGGAAGTGGTTACTGGATGAATGACCATCAATACAGAAGGTGCTGCTTGCTTTCTGGGGCTATACCTTGCCTCCTTTTTAACAGCTTTGTACTCAAACGTCTACTGCAATGGTGAGGCTTACAGAAAGGGTGCCGGCGATGGGCTCCACCGAGCGCCTCCTTTAGTCTCACTTGTCTTTGCGACTAGGTTTTGAGCGCACCAGCGCTGACGCAGTGTTTTGCAAAAGGAAAGCTTAGCAGACGCGAGCAGTAGAATGCAGAATTCTAAAGACGGCGACTCCGCTCTAATGTCTGACCACCTTACGGTCCAAGCGACAGAGAGGTTTGCTCATTTTCTTCTTTTTTCATTGTCAAGGGCCAAAACAGTAGCGTCCCTCGAGCCGGATTCGAACCAGCGACCTAAGGATGTCCGGCCTTCTCCACTACAGTCCTCCGCTCTACCAACTGAGCTATCGAGGGAGCCGTGCGTGTCCTCTCTCTGACGTTCACAGCCCGAGGCAGGGTGGAGTTCCTGTTCTTTGGAAAGCACAGCACTGTGTCATGTTGGATCTAACAGAGATTCCTGGGCTCGTTGTCGTTTCCTCGGCTTGCTCTCTTCAGTGGACCAAACATGTGGCCTTTGAGGATCCTGTATGTCCCTGCTGCTGCTCCTGCTTCTGTCGTAGAGCCCGGATAGCTCAGTCGGTAGAGCATCAGACTTTTAATCTGAGGGTCCAGGGTTCAAGTCCCTGTTCGGGTGTTATGGTGACTCAGGTCTAAGCCCCACCCCCCGGGCTTTTGTTTGCGGCCCTCCTCATTGCAAGGGCACAGACTTCCGCATTAGCAGCGCAGAGGTCCTTGTGTGGTGTTTGTCCTGGACGGAGTCAAAGGGGCCTGGAAGACGACAGTGAAACAATGGTGGTACGTCTTTGGCATTTTTTTCCTCTTCCGTCGGCTCTTCTCGTTGCAAATTCCCAAAGCTTCAAATTAGGCAGGGCAGAGGTAATTGTGGGGTGTGTGGGCTGGGCAAAAAGAAGGGCTTTGCTCCCTTTGGCCTGTGAGAGGATAAGAGGCTTAAACTGTGGTGTGAGCAAGCTCTCTCCGTGGGCGCCAGTGGTGTAGTGGTATCATGCAAGATTCCCATTCTTGCGACCCGGGTTCGATTCCCGGCTGGCGCAGCCTGGGCTCTAGCTTGTGGGCCTGGCACTGATTAATGGGTGAGGTGTGGCTCTGGGTGATTGGTGGCCCCTGCTGGGGAAATGTTTGCATATCAAAGCATCAACATATTGAGTAGGAGGAAGTGGTTACTGGATGAATGACCATCAATACAGAAGGTGCTGCTTGCTTTCTGGGGCTATACCTTGCCTCCTTTTTAACAGCTTTGTACTCAAACGTCTACTGCAATGGTGAGGCTTACAGAAAGGGTGCCGGCGATGGGCTCCACCGAGCGCCTCCTTTAGTCTCACTTGTCTTTGCGACTAGGTTTTGAGCGCACCAGCGCTGACGCAGTGTTTTGCAAAAGGAAAGCTTAGCAGACGCGAGCAGTAGAATGCAGAATTCTAAAGACGGCGACTCCGCTCTAATGTCTGACCACCTTACGGTCCAAGCGACAGAGAGGTTTGCTCATTTTCTTCTTTTTTCATTGTCAAGGGCCAAAACAGTAGCGTCCCTCGAGCCGGATTCGAACCAGCGACCTAAGGATGTCCGGCCTTCTCCACTACAGTCCTCCGCTCTACCAACTGAGCTATCGAGGGAGCCGTGCGTGTCCTCTCTCTGACGTTCACAGCCCGAGGCAGGGTGGAGTTCCTGTTCTTTGGAAAGCACAGCACTGTGTCATGTTGGATCTAACAGAGATTCCTGGGCTCGTTGTCGTTTCCTCGGCTTGCTCTCTTCAGTGGACCAAACATGTGGCCTTTGAGGATCCTGTATGTCCCTGCTGCTGCTCCTGCTTCTGTCGTAGAGCCCGGATAGCTCAGTCGGTAGAGCATCAGACTTTTAATCTGAGGGTCCAGGGTTCAAGTCCCTGTTCGGGTGTTATGGTGACTCAGGTCTAAGCCCCACCCCCCGGGCTTTTGTTTGCGGCCCTCCTCATTGCAAGGGCACAGACTTCCGCATTAGCAGCGCAGAGGTCCTTGTGTGGTGTTTGTCCTGGACGGAGTCAAAGGGGCCTGGAAGACGACAGTGAAACAATGGTGGTACGTCTTTGGCATTTTTTTCCTCTTCCGTCGGCTCTTCTCGTTGCAAATTCCCAAAGCTTCAAATTAGGCAGGGCAGAGGTAATTGTGGGGTGTGTGGGCTGGGCAAAAAGAAGGGCTTTGCTCCCTTTGGCCTGTGAGAGGATAAGAGGCTTAAACTGTGGTGTGAGCAAGCTCTCTCCGTGGGCGCCAGTGGTGTAGTGGTATCATGCAAGATTCCCATTCCTGCGACCCGGGTTCGATTCCCGGCTGGCGCAGCCTGGGCTCTAGCTTGTGGGCCTGGCACTGATTAATGGGTGAGGTGTGGCTCTGGGTGATTGGTGGCCCCTGCTGGGGAAATGTTTGCATATCAAAGCATCAACATATTGAGTAGGAGGAAGTGGTTACTGGATGAATGACCATCAATACAGAAGGTGCTGCTTGCTTTCTGGGGCTATACCTTGCCTCCTTTTTAACAGCTTTGTACTCAAACGTCTACTGCAATGGTGAGGCTTACAGAAAGGGTGCCGGCGATGGGCTCCACCGAGCGCCTCCTTTAGTCTCACTTGTCTTTGCGACTAGGTTTTGAGCGCACCAGCGCTGACGCAGTGTTTTGCAAAAGGAAAGCTTAGCAGACGCGAGCAGTAGAATGCAGAATTCTAAAGACGGCGACTCCGCTCTAATGTCTGACCGCCTTACGGTCCAAGCGAGAGAGAGGTTTGCTCATTTTCTTCTTTTTTCATTGTCAAGGGCCAAAACAGTAGCGTCCCTCGAGCCGGATTCGAACCAGCGACCTAAGGATGTCCGGCCTTCTCCACTACAGTCCTCCGCTCTACCAACTGAGCTATCGAGGGAGCCGTGCGTGTCCTCTCTCTGACGTTCACAGCCCGAGGCAGGGTGGAGTTCCTGTTCTTTGGAAAGCACAGCACTGTGTCATGTTGGATCTAACAGAGATTCCTGGGCTCGTTGTCGTTTCCTCGGCTTGCTCTCTTCAGTGGACCAAACATGTGGCCTTTGAGGATCCTGTATGTCCCTGCTGCTGCTCCTGCTCCTGCTTCTGTCGTAGAGCCCGGATAGCTCAGTCGGTAGAGCATCAGACTTTTAATCTGAGGGTCCAGGGTTCAAGTCCCTGTTCGGGTGTTATGGTGACTCAGGTCTAAGCCCCACCCCCCGGGCTTTTGTTTGCGGCCCTCCTCATTGCAAGGGCACAGACTTCCGCATTAGCAGCGCAGAGGTCCTTGTGTGGTGTTTGTCCTGGACGGAGTCAAAGGGGCCTGGAAGACGACAGTGAAACAATGGTGGTACGTCTTTGGCATTTTTTTCCTCTTCCGTCGGCTCTTCTCGTTGCAAATTCCCAAAGCTTCAAATTAGGCAGGGCAGAGGTAATTGTGGGGTGTGTGGGCTGGGAAAAAAAAAGAAGGGCTTTGCTCCCTTTGGCCTGTGAGAGGATAAGAGGCTTAAACTGTGGTGTGAGCAAGCTCTCTCCGTGGGCGCCAGTGGTGTAGTGGTATCATGCAAGATTCCCATTCTTGTGACCCGGGTTCGATTCCCGGCTGGCGCAGCCTGGGCTCTAGCTTGTGGGCCTGGCACTGATTAATGGGTGAGGTGTGGCTCTGGGTGATTGGTGGCCCCTGCTGGGGAAATGTTTGCATATCAAAGCATCAACATATTGAGTAGGAGGAAGTGGTTACTGGATGAATGACCATCAATACAGAAGGTGCTGCTTGCTTTCTGGGGCTATACCTTGCCTCCTTTTTAACAGCTTTGTACTCAAACGTCTACTGCAATGGTGAGGCTTACAGAAAGGGTGCCGGCGATGGGCTCCACCGAGCGCCTCCTTTAGTCTCACTTGTCTTTGCGACTAGGTTTTGAGCGCACCAGCGCTGACGCAGTGTTTTGCAAAAGGAAAGCTTAGCAGACGCGAGCAGTAGAATGCAGAATTCTAAAGACGGCGACTCCGCTCTAATGTCTGACCGCCTTACGGTCCAAGCGACAGAGAGGTTTGCTCATTTTCTTCTTTTTTCATTGTCAAGGGCCAAAACAGTAGCGTCCCTCGAGCCGGATTCGAACCAGCGACCTAAGGATGTCCGGCCTTCTCCACTACAGTCCTCCGCTCTACCAACTGAGCTATCGAGGGAGCCGTGCGTGTCCTCTCTCTGACGTTCACAGCCCGAGGCAGGGTGGAGTTCCTGTTCTTTGGAAAGCACAGCACTGTGTCATGTTGGATCTAACAGAGATTCCTGGGCTCGTTGTCGTTTCCTCGGCTTGCTCTCTTCAGTGGACCAAACATGTGGCCTTTGAGGATCCTGTATGTCCCTGCTGCTGCTCCTGCTTCTGTCGTAGAGCCCGGATAGCTCAGTCGGTAGAGCATCAGACTTTTAATCTGAGGGTCCAGGGTTCAAGTCCCTGTTCGGGTGTTATGGTGACTCAGGTCTAAGCCCCACCCCCTGGGCTTTTGTTTGCGGCCCTCCTCATTGCAAGGGCACAGACTTCCGCATTAGCAGCGCAGAGGTCCTTGTGTGGTGTTTGTCCTGGACGGAGTCAAAGGGGCCTGGAAGACGACAGTGAAACAATGGTGGTACGTCTTTGGCATTTTTTTCCTCTTCCGTCGGCTCTTCTCGTTGCAAATTCCCAAAGCTTCAAATTAGGCAGGGCAGAGGTAATTGTGGGGTGTGTGGGCTGGGCAAAAAGAAGGGCTTTGCTCCCTTTGGCCTGTGAGAGGATAAGAGGCTTAAACTGTGGTGTGAGCAAGCTCTCTCCGTGGGCGCCAGTGGTGTAGTGGTATCATGCAAGATTCCCATTCTTGCGACCCTGGTTCGATTCCCGGCTGGCGCAGCCTGGGCTCTAGCTTGTGGGCCTGGCACTGATTAATGGGTGAGGTGTGGCTCTGGGTGATTGGTGGCCCCTGCTGGGGAAATGTTTGCATATCAAAGCATCAACATATTGAGTAGGAGGAAGTGGTTACTGGATGAATGACCATCAATACAGAAGGTGCTGCTTGCTTTCTGGGGCTATACCTTGCCTCCTTTTTAACAGCTTTGTACTCAAACGTCTACTGCAATGGTGAGGCTTACAGAAAGGGTGCCGGCGATGGGCTCCACCGAGCGCCTCCTTTAGTCTCACTTGTCTTTGCGACTAGGTTTTGAGCGCACCAGCGCTGACGCAGTGTTTTGCAAAAGGAAAGCTTAGCAGACGCGAGCAGTAGAATGCAGAATTCTAAAGACGGCGACTCCGCTCTAATGTCTGACCGCCTTACGGTCCAAGCGAGAGAGAGGTTTGCTCATTTTCTTCTTTTTTCATTGTCAAGGGCCAAAACAGTAGCGTCCCTCGAGCCGGATTCGAACCAGCGACCTAAGGATGTCCGGCCTTCTCCACTACAGTCCTCCGCTCTACCAACTGAGCTATCGAGGGAGCCGTGCGTGTCCTCTCTCTGACGTTCACAGCCCGAGGCAGGGTGGAGTTCCTGTTCTTTGGAAAGCACAGCACTGTGTCATGTTGGATCTAACAGAGATTCCTGGGCTCGTTGTCGTTTCCTCGGCTTGCTCTCTTCAGTGGACCAAACATGTGGCCTTTGAGGATCCTGTATGTCCCTGCTGCTGCTCCTGCTTCTGTCGTAGAGCCCGGATAGCTCAGTCGGTAGAGCATCAGACTTTTAATCTGAGGGTCCAGGGTTCAAGTCCCTGTTCGGGTGTTATGGTGACTCAGGTCTAAGCCCCACCCCCCGGGCTTTTGTTTGCGGCCCTCCTCATTGCAAGGGCACAGACTTCCGCATTAGCAGCGCAGAGGTCCTTGTGTGGTGTTTGTCCTGGACGGAGTCAAAGGGGCCTGGAAGACGACAGTGAAACAATGGTGGTACGTCTTTGGCATTTTTTTCCTCTTCCGTCGGCTCTTCTCGTTGCAAATTCCCAAAGCTTCAAATTAGGCAGGGCAGAGGTAATTGTGGGGTGTGTGGGCTGGGCAAAAAGAAGGGCTTTGCTCCCTTTGGCCTGTGAGAGGATAAGAGGCTTAAACTGTGGTGTGAGCAAGCTCTCTCCGTGGGCGCCAGTGGTGTAGTGGTATCATGCAAGATTCCCATTCTTGCGACCCGGGTTCGATTCCCGGCTGGCGCAGCCTGGGCTCTAGCTTGTGGGCCTGGCACTGATTAATGGGTGAGGTGTGGCTCTGGGTGATTGGTGGCCCCTGCTGGGGAAATGTTTGCATATCAAAGCATCAACATATTGAGTAGGAGGAAGTGGTTACTGGATGAATGACCATCAATACAGAAGGTGCTGCTTGCTTTCTGGGGCTATACCTTGCCTCCTTTTTAACAGCTTTGTACTCAAACGTCTACTGCAATGGTGAGGCTTACAGAAAGGGTGCCGGCGATGGGCTCCACCGAGCGCCTCCTTTAGTCTCACTTGTCTTTGCGACTAGGTTTTGAGCGCACCAGCGCTGACGCAGTGTTTTGCAAAAGGAAAGCTTAGCAGACGCGAGCAGTAGAATGCAGAATTCTAAAGACGGCGACTCCGCTCTAATGTCTGACCGCCTTACGGTCCAAGCGACAGAGAGGTTTGCTCATTTTCTTCTTTTTTCATTGTCAAGGGCCAAAACAGTAGCGTCCCTCGAGCCGGATTCGAACCAGCGACCTAAGGATGTCCGGCCTTCTCCACTACAGTCCTCCGCTCTACCAACTGAGCTATCGAGGGAGCCGTGCGTGTCCTCTCTCTGACGTTCACAGCCCGAGGCAGGGTGGAGTTCCTGTTCTTTGGAAAGCACAGCACTGTGTCATGTTGGATCTAACAGAGATTCCTGGGCTCGTTGTCGTTTCCTCGGCTTGCTCTCTTCAGTGGACCAAACATGTGGCCTTTGAGGATCCTGTATGTCCCTGCTGCTGCTCCTGCTTCTGTCGTAGAGCCCGGATAGCTCAGTCGGTAGAGCATCAGACTTTTAATCTTAGGGTCCAGGGTTCAAGTCCCTGTTCGGGTGTTATGGTGACTCAGGTCTAAGCCCCACCCCCTGGGCTTTTGTTTGCGGCCCTCCTCATTGCAAGGGCACAGACTTCCGCATTAGCAGCGCAGAGGTCCTTGTGTGGTGTTTGTCCTGGACGGAGTCAAAGGGGCCTGGAAGACGACAGTGAAACAATGGTGGTACGTCTTTGGCATTTTTTTCCTCTTCCGTCGGCTCTTCTCGTTGCAAATTCCCAAAGCTTCAAATTAGGCAGGGCAGAGGTAATTGTGGGGTGTGTGGGCTGGGCAAAAAGAAGGGCTTTGCTCCCTTTGGCCTGTGAGAGGATAAGAGGCTTAAACTGTGGTGTGAGCAAGCTCTCTCCGTGGGCGCCAGTGGTGTAGTGGTATCATGCAAGATTCCCATTCTTGCGACCCGGGTTCGATTCCCGGCTGGCGCAGCCTGGGCTCTAGCTTGTGGGCCTGGCACTGATTAATGGGTGAGGTGTGGCTCTGGGTGATTGGTGGCCCCTGCTGGGGAAATGTTTGCATATCAAAGCATCAACATATTGAGTAGGAGGAAGTGGTTACTGGATGAATGACCATCAATACAGAAGGTGCTGCTTGCTTTCTGGGGCTATACCTTGCCTCCTTTTTAACAGCTTTGTACTCAAACGTCTACTGCAATGGTGAGGCTTACAGAAAGGGTGCCGGCGATGGGCTCCACCGAGCGCCTCCTTTAGTCTCACTTGTCTTTGCGACTAGGTTTTGAGCGCACCAGCGCTGACGCAGTGTTTTGCAAAAGGAAAGCTTAGCAGACGCGAGCAGTAGAATGCAGAATTCTAAAGACGGCGACTCCGCTCTAATGTCTGACCGCCTTACGGTCCAAGCGAGAGAGAGGTTTGCTCATTTTCTTCTTTTTTCATTGTCAAGGGCCAAAACAGTAGCGTCCCTCGAGCCGGATTCGAACCAGCGACCTAAGGATGTCCGGCCTTCTCCACTACAGTCCTCCGCTCTACCAACTGAGCTATCGAGGGAGCCGTGCGTGTCCTCTCTCTGACGTTCACAGCCCGAGGCAGGGTGGAGTTCCTGTTCTTTGGAAAGCACAGCACTGTGTCATGTTGGATCTAACAGAGATTCCTGGGCTCGTTGTCGTTTCCTCGGCTTGCTCTCTTCAGTGGACCAAACATGTGGCCTTTGAGGATCCTGTATGTCCCTGCTGCTGCTCCTGCTTCTGTCGTAGAGCCCGGATAGCTCAGTCGGTAGAGCATCAGACTTTTAATCTGAGGGTCCAGGGTTCAAGTCCCTGTTCGGGTGTTATGGTGACTCAGGTCTAAGCCCCACCCCCCGGGCTTTTGTTTGCGGCCCTCCTCATTGCAAGGGCACAGACTTCCGCATTAGCAGCGCAGAGGTCCTTGTGTGGTGTTTGTCCTGGACGGAGTCAAAGGGGCCTGGAAGACGACAGTGAAACAATGGTGGTACGTCTTTGGCATTTTTTTCCTCTTCCGTCGGCTCTTCTCGTTGCAAATTCCCAAAGCTTCAAATTAGGCAGGGCAGAGGTAATTGTGGGGTGTGTGGGCTGGGCAAAAAGAAGGGCTTTGCTCCCTTTGGCCTGTGAGAGGATAAGAGGCTTAAACTGTGGTGTGAGCAAGCTCTCTCCGTGGGCGCCAGTGGTGTAGTGGTATCATGCAAGATTCCCATTCTTGCGACCCGGGTTCGATTCCCGGCTGGCGCAGCCTGGGCTCTAGCTTGTGGGCCTGGCACTGATTAATGGGTGAGGTGTGGCTCTGGGTGATTGGTGGCCCCTGCTGGGGAAATGTTTGCATATCAAAGCATCAACATATTGAGTAGGAGGAAGTGGTTACTGGATGAATGACCATCAATACAGAAGGTGCTGCTTGCTTTCTGGGGCTATACCTTGCCTCCTTTTTAACAGCTTTGTACTCAAACGTCTACTGCAATGGTGAGGCTTACAGAAAGGGTGCCGGCGATGGGCTCCACCGAGCGCCTCCTTTAGTCTCACTTGTCTTTGCGACTAGGTTTTGAGCGCACCAGCGCTGACGCAGTGTTTTGCAAAAGGAAAGCTTAGCAGACGCGAGCAGTAGAATGCAGAATTCTAAAGACGGCGACTCCGCTCTAATGTCTGACCGCCTTACGGTCCAAGCGACAGAGAGGTTTGCTCATTTTCTTCTTTTTTCATTGTCAAGGGCCAAAACAGTAGCGTCCCTCGAGCCGGATTCGAACCAGCGACCTAAGGATGTCCGGCCTTCTCCACTACAGTCCTCCGCTCTACCAACTGAGCTATCGAGGGAGCCGTGCGTGTCCTCTCTCTGACGTTCACAGCCCGAGGCAGGGTGGAGTTCCTGTTCTTTGGAAAGCACAGCACTGTGTCATGTTGGATCTAACAGAGATTCCTGGGCTCGTTGTCGTTTCCTCGGCTTGCTCTCTTCAGTGGACCAAACATGTGGCCTTTGAGGATCCTGTATGTCCCTGCTGCTGCTCCTGCTTCTGTCGTAGAGCCCGGATAGCTCAGTCGGTAGAGCATCAGACTTTTAATCTGAGGGTCCAGGGTTCAAGTCCCTGTTCGGGTGTTATGGTGACTCAGGTCTAAGCCCCACCCCCTGGGCTTTTGTTTGCGGCCCTCCTCATTGCAAGGGCACAGACTTCCGCATTAGCAGCGCAGAGGTCCTTGTGTGGTGTTTGTCCTGGACGGAGTCAAAGGGGCCTGGAAGACGACAGTGAAACAATGGTGGTACGTCTTTGGCATTTTTTTCCTCTTCCGTCGGCTCTTCTCGTTGCAAATTCCCAAAGCTTCAAATTAGGCAGGGCAGAGGTAATTGTGGGGTGTGTGGGCTGGGCAAAAAGAAGGGCTTTGCTCCCTTTGGCCTGTGAGAGGATAAGAGGCTTAAACTGTGGTGTGAGCAAGCTCTCTCCGTGGGCGCCAGTGGTGTAGTGGTATCATGCAAGATTCCCATTCTTGCGACCCGGGTTCGATTCCCGGCTGGCGCAGCCTGGGCTCTAGCTTGTGGGCCTGGCACTGATTAATGGGTGAGGTGTGGCTCTGGGTGATTGGTGGCCCCTGCTGGGGAAATGTTTGCATATCAAAGCATCAACATATTGAGTAGGAGGAAGTGGTTACTGGATGAATGACCATCAATACAGAAGGTGCTGCTTGCTTTCTGGGGCTATACCTTGCCTCCTTTTTAACAGCTTTGTACTCAAACGTCTACTGCAATGGTGAGGCTTACAGAAAGGGTGCCGGCGATGGGCTCCACCGAGCGCCTCCTTTAGTCTCACTTGTCTTTGCGACTAGGTTTTGAGCGCACCAGCGCTGACGCAGTGTTTTGCAAAAGGAAAGCTTAGCAGACGCGAGCAGTAGAATGCAGAATTCTAAAGACGGCGACTCCGCTCTAATGTCTGACCGCCTTACGGTCCAAGCGACAGAGAGGTTTGCTCATTTTCTTCTTTTTTCATTGTCAAGGGCCAAAACAGTAGCGTCCCTCGAGCCGGATTCGAACCAGCGACCTAAGGATGTCCGGCCTTCTCCACTACAGTCCTCCGCTCTACCAACTGAGCTATCGAGGGAGCCGTGCGTGTCCTCTCTCTGACGTTCACAGCCCGAGGCAGGGTGGAGTTCCTGTTCTTTGGAAAGCACAGCACTGTGTCATGTTGGATCTAACAGAGATTCCTGGGCTCGTTGTCGTTTCCTCGGCTTGCTCTCTTCAGTGGACCAAACATGTGGCCTTTGAGGATCCTGTATGTCCCTGCTGCTGCTCCTGCTTCTGTCGTAGAGCCCGGATAGCTCAGTCGGTAGAGCATCAGATTTTAATCTGAGGGTCCAGGGTTCAAGTCCCTGTTCGGGTGTTATGGTGACTCAGGTCTAAGCCCCACCCCCCGGGCTTTTGTTTGCGGCCCTCCTCATTGCAAGGGCACAGACTTCCGCATTAGCAGCGCAGAGGTCCTTGTGTGGTGTTTGTCCTGGACGGAGTCAAAGGGGCCTGGAAGACGACAGTGAAACAATGGTGGTACGTCTTTGGCATTTTTTTCCTCTTCCGTCGGCTCTTCTCGTTGCAAATTCCCAAAGCTTCAAATTAGGCAGGGCAGAGGTAATTGTGGGGTGTGTGGGCTGGGCAAAAAGAAGGGCTTTGCTCCCTTTGGCCTGTGAGAGGATAAGAGGCTTAAACTGTGGTGTGAGCAAGCTCTCTCCGTGGGCGCCAGTGGTGTAGTGGTATCATGCAAGATTCCCATTCTTGCGACCCGGGTTCGATTCCCGGCTGGCGCAGCCTGGGCTCTAGCTTGTGGGCCTGGCACTGATTAATGGGTGAGGTGTGGCTCTGGGTGATTGGTGGCCCCTGCTGGGGAAATGTTTGCATATCAAAGCATCAACATATTGAGTAGGAGGAAGTGGTTACTGGATGAATGACCATCAATACAGAAGGTGCTGCTTGCTTTCTGGGGCTATACCTTGCCTCCTTTTTAACAGCTTTGTACTCAAACGTCTACTGCAATGGTGAGGCTTACAGAAAGGGTGCCGGCGATGGGCTCCACCGAGCGCCTCCTTTAGTCTCACTTGTCTTTGCGACTAGGTTTTGAGCGCACCAGCGCTGACGCAGTGTTTTGCAAAAGGAAAGCTTAGCAGACGCGAGCAGTAGAATGCAGAATTCTAAAGACGGCGACTCCGCTCTAATGTCTGACCGCCTTACGGTCCAAGCGAGAGAGAGGTTTGCTCATTTTCTTCTTTTTTCATTGTCAAGGGCCAAAACAGTAGCGTCCCTCGAGCCGGATTCGAACCAGCGACCTAAGGATGTCCGGCCTTCTCCACTACAGTCCTCCGCTCTACCAACTGAGCTATCGAGGGAGCCGTGCGTGTCCTCTCTCTGACGTTCACAGCCCGAGGCAGGGTGGAGTTCCTGTTCTTTGGAAAGCACAGCACTGTGTCATGTTGGATCTAACAGAGATTCCTGGGCTCGTTGTCGTTTCCTCGGCTTGCTCTCTTCAGTGGACCAAACATGTGGCCTTTGAGGATCCTGTATGTCCCTGCTGCTGCTCCTGCTTCTGTCGTAGAGCCCGGATAGCTCAGTCGGTAGCGCATCAGACTATTAATCTGAGGGTCCAGGGTTCAAGTCCCTGTTCGGGTGTTATGGTGACTCAGGTCTAAGCCCCACCCCCCGGGCTTTTGTTTGCGGCCCTCCTCATTGCAAGGGCACAGACTTCCGCATTAGCAGCGCAGAGGTCCTTGTGTGGTGTTTGTCCTGGACGGAGTCAAAGGGGCCTGGAAGACGACAGTGAAACAATGGTGGTACGCCTTTGGCATTTTTTTCCTCTTCCGTCGGCTCTTCTCGTTGCAAATTCCCAAAGCTTCAAATTAGGCAGGGCAGAGGTAATTGTGGGGTGTGTGGGCTGGGCAAAAAGAAGGGCTTTGCTCCCTTTGGCCTGTGAGAGGATAAGAGGCTTAAACTGTGGTGTGAGCAAGCTCTCTCCGTGGGCGCCAGTGGTGTAGTGGTATCATGCAAGATTCCCATTCTTGCGACCCGGGTTCGATTCCCGGCTGGCGCAGCCTGGGCTCTAGCTTGTGGGCCTGGCACTGATTAATGGGTGAGGTGTGGCTCTGGGTGATTGGTGGCCCCTGCTGGGGAAATGTTTGCATATCAAAGCATCAACATATTGAGTAGGAGGAAGTGGTTACTGGATGAATGACCATCAATACAGAAGGTGCTGCTTGCTTTCTGGGGCTATACCTTGCCTCCTTTTTAACAGCTTTGTACTCAAACGTCTACTGCAATGGTGAGGCTTACAGAAAGGGTGCCGGCGATGGGCTCCACCGAGCGCCTCCTTTAGTCTCACTTGTCTTTGCGACTAGGTTTTGAGCGCACCAGCGCTGACGCAGTGTTTTGCAAAAGGAAAGCTTAGCAGACGCGAGCAGTAGAATGCAGAATTCTAAAGACGGCGACTCCGCTCTAATGTCTGACCGCCTTACGGTCCAAGCGACAGAGAGGTTTGCTCATTTTCTTCTTTTTTCATTGTCAAGGGCCAAAACAGTAGCGTCCCTCGAGCCGGATTCGAACCAGCGACCTAAGGATGTCCGGCCTTCTCCACTACAGTCCTCCGCTCTACCAACTGAGCTATCGAGGGAGCCGTGCGTGTCCTCTCTCTGACGTTCACAGCCCGAGGCAGGGTGGAGTTCCTGTTCTTTGGAAAGCACAGCACTGTGTCATGTTGGATCTAACAGAGATTCCTGGGCTCGTTGTCGTTTCCTCGGCTTGCTCTCTTCAGTGGACCAAACATGTGGCCTTTGAGGATCCTGTATGTCCCTGCTGCTGCTCCTGCTTCTGTCGTAGAGCCCGGATAGCTCAGTCGGTAGAGCATCAGATTTTAATCTGAGGGTCCAGGGTTCAAGTCCCTGTTCGGGTGTTATGGTGACTCAGGTCTAAGCCCCACCCCCCGGGCTTTTGTTTGCGGCCCTCCTCATTGCAAGGGCACAGACTTCCGCATTAGCAGCGCAGAGGTCCTTGTGTGGTGTTTGTCCTGGACGGAGTCAAAGGGGCCTGGAAGACGACAGTGAAACAATGGTGGTACGTCTTTGGCATTTTTTTCCTCTTCCGTCGGCTCTTCTCGTTGCAAATTCCCAAAGCTTCAAATTAGGCAGGGCAGAGGTAATTGTGGGGTGTGTGGGCTGGGCAAAAAGAAGGGCTTTGCTCCCTTTGGCCTGTGAGAGGATAAGAGGCTTAAACTGTGGTGTGAGCAAGCTCTCTCCGTGGGCGCCAGTGGTGTAGTGGTATCATGCAAGATTCCCATTCTTGCGACCCGGGTTCGATTCCCGGCTGGCGCAGCCTGGGCTCTAGCTTGTGGGCCTGGCACTGATTAATGGGTGAGGTGTGGCTCTGGGTGATTGGTGGCCCCTGCTGGGGAAATGTTTGCATATCAAAGCATCAACATATTGAGTAGGAGGAAGTGGTTACTGGATGAATGACCATCAATACAGAAGGTGCTGCTTGCTTTCTGGGGCTATACCTTGCCTCCTTTTTAACAGCTTTGTACTCAAACGTCTACTGCAATGGTGAGGCTTACAGAAAGGGTGCCGGCGATGGGCTCCACCGAGCGCCTCCTTTAGTCTCACTTGTCTTTGCGACTAGGTTTTGAGCGCACCAGCGCTGACGCAGTGTTTTGCAAAAGGAAAGCTTAGCAGACGCGAGCAGTAGAATGCAGAATTCTAAAGACGGCGACTCCGCTCTAATGTCTGACCGCCTTACGGTCCAAGCGAGAGAGAGGTTTGCTCATTTTCTTCTTTTTTCATTGTCAAGGGCCAAAACAGTAGCGTCCCTCGAGCCGGATTCGAACCAGCGACCTAAGGATGTCCGGCCTTCTCCACTACAGTCCTCCGCTCTACCAACTGAGCTATCGAGGGAGCCGTGCGTGTCCTCTCTCTGACGTTCACAGCCCGAGGCAGGGTGGAGTTCCTGTTCTTTGGAAAGCACAGCACTGTGTCATGTTGGATCTAACAGAGATTCCTGGGCTCGTTGTCGTTTCCTCGGCTTGCTCTCTTCAGTGGACCAAACATGTGGCCTTTGAGGATCCTGTATGTCCCTGCTGCTGCTCCTGCTTCTGTCGTAGAGCCCGGATAGCTCAGTCGGTAGCGCATCAGACTATTAATCTGAGGGTCCAGGGTTCAAGTCCCTGTTCGGGTGTTATGGTGACTCAGGTCTAAGCCCCACCCCCCGGGCTTTTGTTTGCGGCCCTCCTCATTGCAAGGGCACAGACTTCCGCATTAGCAGCGCAGAGGTCCTTGTGTGGTGTTTGTCCTGGACGGAGTCAAAGGGGCCTGGAAGACGACAGTGAAACAATGGTGGTACGCCTTTGGCATTTTTTTCCTCTTCCGTCGGCTCTTCTCGTTGCAAATTCCCAAAGCTTCAAATTAGGCAGGGCAGAGGTAATTGTGGGGTGTGTGGGCTGGGCAAAAAGAAGGGCTTTGCTCCCTTTGGCCTGTGAGAGGATAAGAGGCTTAAACTGTGGTGTGAGCAAGCTCTCTCCGTGGGCGCCAGTGGTGTAGTGGTATCATGCAAGATTCCCATTCTTGCGACCCGGGTTCGATTCCCGGCTGGCGCAGCCTGGGCTCTAGCTTGTGGGCCTGGCACTGATTAATGGGTGAGGTGTGGCTCTGGGTGATTGGTGGCCCCTGCTGGGGAAATGTTTGCATATCAAAGCATCAACATATTGAGTAGGAGGAAGTGGTTACTGGATGAATGACCATCAATACAGAAGGTGCTGCTTGCTTTCTGGGGCTATACCTTGCCTCCTTTTTAACAGCTTTGTACTCAAACGTCTACTGCAATGGTGAGGCTTACAGAAAGGGTGCCGGCGATGGGCTCCACCGAGCGCCTCCTTTAGTCTCACTTGTCTTTGCGACTAGGTTTTGAGCGCACCAGCGCTGACGCAGTGTTTTGCAAAAGGAAAGCTTAGCAGACGCGAGCAGTAGAATGCAGAATTCTAAAGACGGCGACTCCGCTCTAATGTCTGACCGCCTTACGGTCCAAGCGAGAGAGAGGTTTGCTCATTTTCTTCTTTTTTCATTGTCAAGGGCCAAAACAGTAGCGTCCCTCGAGCCGGATTCGAACCAGCGACCTAAGGATGTCCGGCCTTCTCCACTACAGTCCTCCGCTCTACCAACTGAGCTATCGAGGGAGCCGTGCGTGTCCTCTCTCTGACGTTCACAGCCCGAGGCAGGGTGGAGTTCCTGTTCTTTGGAAAGCACAGCACTGTGTCATCTTGGATCTAACAGAGATTCCTGGGCTCGTTGTCGTTTCCTCGGCTTGCTCTCTTCAGTGGACCAAACATGTGGCCTTTGAGGATCCTGTATGTCCCTGCTGCTGCTCCTGCTTCTGTCGTAGAGCCCGGATAGCTCAGTCGGTAGAGCATCAGACTTTTAATCTGAGGGTCCAGGGTTCAAGTCCCTGTTCGGGTGTTATGGTGACTCAGGTCTAAGCCCCACCCCCCGGGCTTTTGTTTGCGGCCCTCCTCATTGCAAGGGCACAGACTTCCGCATTAGCAGCGCAGAGGTCCTTGTGTGGTGTTTGTCCTGGACGGAGTCAAAGGGGCCTGGAAGACGACAGTGAAACAATGGTGGTACGTCTTTGGCATTTTTTTCCTCTTCCGTCGGCTCTTCTCGTTGCAAATTCCCAAAGCTTCAAATTAGGCAGGGCAGAGGTAATTGTGGGGTGTGTGGGCTGGGCAAAAAGAAGGGCTTTGCTCCCTTTGGCTTGTGAGAGGATAAGAGGCTTAAACTGTGGTGTGAGCAAGCGCTCTCCGTGGGCGCCAGTGGTGTAGTGGTATCATGCAAGATTCCCATTCTTGCGACCCGGGTTCGATTCCCGGCTGGCGCAGCCTGGGCTCTAGCTTGTGGGCTTGGGAGCAAGCACTGATTAATGGGTGAGGTGTGGCTCTGGGTGATTGGTGGCCCCTGCTGGGGAAATGTTTGCATATCAAAGCATCAACATATTGAGTAGGAGGAAGTGGTTACTGGATGAATGACCATCAATACAGAAGGTGCTGCTTGCTTTCTGGGGCTATAGCTGGCCTCCTTTTTAACAGCTTTGTACTCAAACGTCTACTGCAATGGTGAGGCTTACAGAAAGGGTGCCGGCGATGGGCTCCACCGAGCGCCTCCTTTAGTCTCACTTGTCTTTGCGACTAGGTTTTGAGCGCACCAGCACTGACGCAGTGTTTTGCAAAAGGAAAGCTTAGCAGACGCGAGCAGTAGAATGCAGAATTCTAAAGACGGCGACTCCGCTCTAATGTCTGACCGCCTTACGGTCCAAGCGAGAGAGAGGTTTGCTCATTTTCTTCTTTTTTGATTGTCAAGGGCCAAAACAGTAGCGTCCCTCGAGCCGGATTCGAACCAGCGACCTAAGGATGTCCGGCCTTCTCCACTACAGTCCTCCGCTCTACCAACTGAGCTATCGAGGGAGCCGTGCGTGTCCTCTCTCTGACGTTCACAGCCCGAGGCAGGGTGGAGTTCCTGTTCTTTGGAAAGCACGGCACTGTGTCATGTTGGATCTAACAGAGATTCCTGGGCTCGTTGTCGTTTCCTCGGCTTGCTCTCTTCAGTGGACCAAACATGTGGCCTTTGAGGATCCTGTATGTCCCTGCTGCTGCTCCTGCTTCTGTCGTAGAGCCCGGATAGCTCAGTCGGTAGAGCATCAGACTTTTAATCTGAGGGTCCAGGGTTCAAGTCCCTGTTCGGGTGTTATGGTGACTCAGGTCTAAGCCCCACCCCCCGGGCTTTTGTTTGCGGCCCTCCTCATTGCAAGGGCACAGACTTCCGCATTAGCAGCGCAGAGGTCCTTGTGTGGTGTTTGTCCTGGACGGAGTCAAAGGGGCCTGGAAGACGACAGTGAAACAATGGTGGTACGTCTTTGGCATTTTTTTCCTCTTCCGTCGGCTCTTCTCGTTGCAAATTCCCAAAGCTTCAAATTAGGCAGGGCAGAGGTAATTGTGGGGTGTGTGGGCTGGGCAAAAAGAAGGGCTTTGCTCCCTTTGGCCTGTGAGAGGATAAGAGGCTTAAACTGTGGTGTGAGCAAGCTCTCTCCGTGGGCGCCAGTGGTGTAGTGGTATCATGCAAGTTTCCCATTCTTATGACCCGGGTTCGATTCCCGGCTGGCGCAGCCTGGGCTCTGGCTTGTGGGCCTGGAACTGATTAATGGGTGAGGTGTGGCTCTGGGTGATTGGTGGCCCCTGCTGGGGAAATGTTTGCATATCAAAGCATCAACATATTGAGTAAGAGGAAGTGGTTATTGGATGAATGACCATCAATACAGAAGTTGCTGCTTGCTTGCTTTCTGGGGCTATAGCTGGCCTCCTTTTTAACAGCTTTGTACTCAAACGTCTACTGCAATGGTGAGGCTTACAGAAAGGGTGCCGGCGATGGGCTCCACCGAGCGCCTCCTTTAGTCTCACTTGTCTTTGCGACTAGGTTTTGAGCGCACCAGCGCTGACGCAGTGTTTTGCAAAAGGAAAGCTTAGCAGACGCGAGCAGTAGAATGCAGAATTCTAAAGACGGCGACTCCGCTCTAATGTCTGACCGCCTTACGGTCCAAGCGACAGAGAGGTTTGCTCATTTTCTTCTTTTTTGATTGTCAAGGGCCAAAACAGTAGCGTCCCTCGAGCCGGATTCGAACCAGCGACCTAAGGATGTCCGGCCTTCTCCACTACAGTCCTCCGCTCTACCAACTGAGCTATCGAGGGAGCCGTGCGTGCCCTCTCTCTGACGTTCACAGCCCGAGGCAGGGTGGAGTTCCTGTTCTTTGGAAAGCACAGCACTGTGTCATGTTGGATCTAACAGAGATTCCTGGGCTCGTTGTCGTTTCCTCGGCTTGCTCTCTTCAGTGGACCAAACATGTGGCCTTTGAGGATCCTGTATGTCCCTGCTGCTGCTCCTGCTTCTGTCGTAGAGCCCGGATAGCTCAGTCGGTAGAGCATCAGATTTTAATCTGAGGGTCCAGGGTTCAAGTCCCTGTTCGGGTGTTATGGTGACTCAGGTCTAAGCCCCACCCCCCGGGCTTTTGTTTGCGGCCCTCCTCATTGCAAGGGCACAGACTTCCGCATTAGCAGCGCAGAGGTCCTTGTGTGGTGTTTGTCCTGGACGGGGTCAAAGGGGCCTGGAAGACGACAGTGAAACAATGGTGGTACGTCTTTGGCATTTTTTTCCTCTTCCGTCGGCTCTTCTCGTTGCAAATTCCCAAAGCTTCAAATTAGGCAGGGCAGAGGTAATTGTGGGGTGTGTGGGCTGGGCAAAAAGAAGGGCTTTGCTCCCTTTGGCCTGTGAGAGGATAAGAGGCTTAAACTGTGGTGTGAGCAAGCTCTCTCCGTGGGCGCCAGTGGTGTAGTGGTATCATGCAAGATTCCCATTCTTGCGACCCGGGTTCGATTCCCGGCTGGCGCAGCCTGGGCTCTAGCTTGTGGGCCTGGCACTGATTAATGGGTGAGGTGTGGCTCTGGGTGATTGGTGGCCCCTGCTGGGGAAATGTTTGCATATCAAAGCATCAACATATTGAGTAGGAGGAAGTGGTTACTGGATGAATGACCATCAATACAGAAGGTGCTGCTTGCTTTCTGGGGCTATACCTTGCCTCCTTTTTAACAGCTTTGTACTCAAACGTCTACTGCAATGGTGAGGCTTACAGAAAGGGTGCCGGCGATGGGCTCCACCGAGCGCCTCCTTTAGTCTCACTTGTCTTTGCGACTAGGTTTTGAGCGCACCAGCGCTGACGCAGTGTTTTGCAAAAGGAAAGCTTAGCAGACGCGAGCAGTAGAATGCAGAATTCTAAAGACGGCGACTCCGCTCTAATGTCTGACCGCCTTACGGTCCAAGCGAGAGAGAGGTTTGCTCATTTTCTTCTTTTTTCATTGTCAAGGGCCAAAACAGTAGCGTCCCTCGAGCCTGATTCGAACCAGCGACCTAAGGATGTCCGGCCTTCTCCACTACAGTCCTCCGCTCTACCAACTGAGCTATCGAGGGAGCCGTGCGTGTCCTCTCTCTGACGTTCACAGCCCGAGGCAGGGTGGAGTTCCTGTTCTTTGGAAAGCACAGCACTGTGTCATGTTGGATCTAACAGAGATTCCTGGGCTCGTTGTCGTTTCCTCGGCTTGCTCTCTTCAGTGGACCAAACATGTGGCCTTTGAGGATCCTGTATGTCCCTGCTGCTGCTCCTGCTTCTGTCGTAGAGCCCGGATAGCTCAGTCGGTAGAGCATCAGACTTTTAATCTGAGGGTCCAGGGTTCAAGTCCCTGTTCGGGTGTTATGGTGACTCAGGTCTAAGCCCCACCCCCCGGGCTTTTGTTTGCGGCCCTCCTCATTGCAAGGGCACAGACTTCCGCATTAGCAGCGCAGAGGTCCTTGTGTGGTGTTTGTCCTGGACGGAGTCAAAGGGGCCTGGAAGACGACAGTGAAACAATGGTGGTACGTCTTTGGCATTTTTTTCCTCTTCCGTCGGCTCTTCTCGTTGCAAATTCCCAAAGCTTCAAATTAGGCAGGGCAGAGGTAATTGTGGGGTGTGTGGGCTGGGCAAAAAGAAGGGCTTTGCTCCCTTTGGCCTGTGAGAGGATAAGAGGCTTAAACTGTGGTGTGAGCAAGCTCTCTCTGTGGGTGCCAGTGGTGTAGTGGTATCATGCAAGATTCCCATTCTTGCGACCCGGGTTCGATTCCCAGCTGGCGCAGCCTGGGCTCTAGCTTGTGGGCCTGGCACTGATTAATGGGTGAGGTGTGGCTCTGGGTGATTGGTGGCCCCTGCTGGGGAAATGTTTGCATATCAAAGCATCAACATATTGAGTAGGAGGAAGTGGTTACTGGATGAATGACCATCAATACAGAAGGTGCTGCTTGCTTTCTGGGGCTATACCTTGCCTCCTTTTTAACAGCTTTGTACTCAAACGTCTACTGCAATGGTGAGGCTTACAGAAAGGGTGCCGGCGATGGGCTCCACCGAGCGCCTCCTTTAGTCTCACTTGTCTTTGCGACTAGGTTTTGAGCGCACCAGCGCTGACGCAGTGTTTTGCAAAAGGAAAGCTTAGCAGACGCGAGCAGTAGAATGCAGAATTCTAAAGACGGCGACTCCGCTCTAATGTCTGACCGCCTTACGGTCCAAGCGAGAGAGAGGTTTGCTCATTTTCTTCTTTTTTCATTGTCAAGGGCCAAAACAGTAGCGTCCCTCGAGCCGGATTCGAACCAGCGACCTAAGGATGTCCGGCCTTCTCCACTACAGTCCTCCGCTCTACCAACTGAGCTATCGAGGGAGCCGTGCGTGTCCTCTCTCTGACGTTCACAGCCCGAGGCAGGGTGGAGTTCCTGTTCTTTGGAAAGCACAGCACTGTGTCATGTTGGATCTAACAGAGATTCCTGGGCTCGTTGTCGTTTCCTCGGCTTGCTCTCTTCAGTGGACCAAACATGTGGCCTTTGAGGATCCTGTATGTCCCTGCTGCTGCTCCTGCTCCTGCTTCTGTCGTAGAGCCCGGATAGCTCAGTCGGTAGAGCATCAGACTTTTAATCTGAGGGTCCAGGGTTCAAGTCCCTGTTCGGGTGTTATGGTGACTCAGGTCTAAGCCCCACCCCCCGGGCTTTTGTTTGCGGCCCTCCTCATTGCAAGGGCACAGACTTCCGCATTAGCAGCGCAGAGGTCCTTGTGTGGTGTTTGTCCTGGACGGAGTCAAAGGGGCCTGGAAGACGACAGTGAAACAATGGTGGTACGTCTTTGGCATTTTTTTCCTCTTCCGTCGGCTCTTCTCGTTGCAAATTCCCAAAGCTTCAAATTAGGCAGGGCAGAGGTAATTGTGGGGTGTGTGGGCTGGGCAAAAAGAAGGGCTTTGCTCCCTTTGGCCTGTGAGAGGATAAGAGGCTTAAACTGTGGTGTGAGCAAGCTCTCTCCGTGGGCGCCAGTGGTGTAGTGGTATCATGCAAGATTCCCATTCTTGCGACCCGGGTTCGATTCCCGGCTGGCGCAGCCTGGGCTCTAGCTTGTGGGCCTGGCACTGATTAATGGGTGAGGTGTGGCTCTGGGTGATTGGTGGCCCCTGCTGGGGAAATGTTTGCATATCAAAGCATCAACATATTGAGTAGGAGGAAGTGGTTACTGGATGAATGACCATCAATACAGAAGGTGCTGCTTGCTTTCTGGGGCTATACCTTGCCTCCTTTTTAACAGCTTTGTACTCAAACGTCTACTGCAATGGTGAGGCTTACAGAAAGGGTGCCGGCGATGGGCTCCACCGAGCGCCTCCTTTAGTCTCACTTGTCTTTGCGACTAGGTTTTGAGCGCACCAGCGCTGACGCAGTGTTTTGCAAAAGGAAAGCTTAGCAGACGCGAGCAGTAGAATGCAGAATTCTAAAGACGGCGACTCCGCTCTAATGTCTGACCGCCTTACGGTCCAAGCGAGAGAGAGGTTTGCTCATTTTCTTCTTTTTTCATTGTCAAGGGCCAAAACAGTAGCGTCCCTCGAGCCTGATTCGAACCAGCGACCTAAGGATGTCCGGCCTTCTCCACTACAGTCCTCCGCTCTACCAACTGAGCTATCGAGGGAGCCGTGCGTGTCCTCTCTCTGACGTTCACAGCCCGAGGCAGGGTGGAGTTCCTGTTCTTTGGAAAGCACAGCACTGTGTCATGTTGGATCTAACAGAGATTCCTGGGCTCGTTGTCGTTTCCTCGGCTTGCTCTCTTCAGTGGACCAAACATGTGGCCTTTGAGGATCCTGTATGTCCCTGCTGCTGCTCCTGCTTCTGTCGTAGAGCCCGGATAGCTCAGTCGGTAGAGCATCAGACTTTTAATCTGAGGGTCCAGGGTTCAAGTCCCTGTTCGGGTGTTATGGTGACTCAGGTCTAAGCCCCACCCCCCGGGCTTTTGTTTGCGGCCCTCCTCATTGCAAGGGCACAGACTTCCGCATTAGCAGCGCAGAGGTCCTTGTGTGGTGTTTGTCCTGGACGGAGTCAAAGGGGCCTGGAAGACGACAGTGAAACAATGGTGGTACGTCTTTGGCATTTTTTTCCTCTTCCGTCGGCTCTTCTCGTTGCAAATTCCCAAAGCTTCAAATTAGGCAGGGCAGAGGTAATTGTGGGGTGTGTGGGCTGGGCAAAAAGAAGGGCTTTGCTCCCTTTGGCCTGTGAGAGGATAAGAGGCTTAAACTGTGGTGTGAGCAAGCTCTCTCTGTGGGTGCCAGTGGTGTAGTGGTATCATGCAAGATTCCCATTCTTGCGACCCGGGTTCGATTCCCAGCTGGCGCAGCCTGGGCTCTAGCTTGTGGGCCTGGCACTGATTAATGGGTGAGGTGTGGCTCTGGGTGATTGGTGGCCCCTGCTGGGGAAATGTTTGCATATCAAAGCATCAACATATTGAGTAGGAGGAAGTGGTTACTGGATGAATGACCATCAATACAGAAGGTGCTGCTTGCTTTCTGGGGCTATACCTTGCCTCCTTTTTAACAGCTTTGTACTCAAACGTCTACTGCAATGGTGAGGCTTACAGAAAGGGTGCCGGCGATGGGCTCCACCGAGCGCCTCCTTTAGTCTCACTTGTCTTTGCGACTAGGTTTTGAGCGCACCAGCGCTGACGCAGTGTTTTGCAAAAGGAAAGCTTAGCAGACGCGAGCAGTAGAATGCAGAATTCTAAAGACGGCGACTCCGCTCTAATGTCTGACCGCCTTACGGTCCAAGCGAGAGAGAGGTTTGCTCATTTTCTTCTTTTTTCATTGTCAAGGGCCAAAACAGTAGCGTCCCTCGAGCCGGATTCGAACCAGCGACCTAAGGATGTCCGGCCTTCTCCACTACAGTCCTCCGCTCTACCAACTGAGCTATCGAGGGAGCCGTGCGTGTCCTCTCTCTGACGTTCACAGCCCGAGGCAGGGTGGAGTTCCTGTTCTTTGGAAAGCACAGCACTGTGTCATGTTGGATCTAACAGAGATTCCTGGGCTCGTTGTCGTTTCCTCGGCTTGCTCTCTTCAGTGGACCAAACATGTGGCCTTTGAGGATCCTGTATGTCCCTGCTGCTGCTCCTGCTCCTGCTTCTGTCGTAGAGCCCGGATAGCTCAGTCGGTAGAGCATCAGACTTTTAATCTGAGGGTCCAGGGTTCAAGTCCCTGTTCGGGTGTTATGGTGACTCAGGTCTAAGCCCCACCCCCCGGGCTTTTGCTTGCGGCCCTCCTCATTGCAAGGGCACAGACTTCCGCATTAGCAGCGCAGAGGTCCTTGTGTGGTGTTTGTCCTGGACGGAGTCAAAGGGGCCTGGAAGACGACAGTGAAACAATGGTGGTACGTCTTTGGCATTTTTTTCCTCTTCCGTCGGCTCTTCTCGTTGCAAATTCCCAAAGCTTCAAATTAGGCAGGGCAGAGGTAATTGTGGGGTGTGTGGGCTGGGCAAAAAGAAGGGCTTTGCTCCCTTTGGCCTGTGAGAGGATAAGAGGCTTAAACTGTGGTGTGAGCAAGCTCTCTCCGTGGGCGCCAGTGGTGTAGTGGTATCATGCAAGATTCCCATTCTTGCGACCCGGGTTCGATTCCCGGCTGGCGCAGCCTGGGCTCTAGCTTGTGGGCCTGGCACTGATTAATGGGTGAGGTGTGGCTCTGGGTGATTGGTGGCCCCTGCTGGGGAAATGTTTGCATATCAAAGCATCAACATATTGAGTAGGAGGAAGTGGTTACTGGATGAATGACCATCAATACAGAAGGTGCTGCTTGCTTTCTGGGGCTATACCTTGCCTCCTTTTTAACAGCTTTGTACTCAAACGTCTACTGCAATGGTGAGGCTTACAGAAAGGGTGCCGGCGATGGGCTCCACCGAGCGCCTCCTTTAGTCTCACTTGTCTTTGCGACTAGGTTTTGAGCGCACCAGCGCTGACGCAGTGTTTTGCAAAAGGAAAGCTTAGCAGACGCGAGCAGTAGAATGCAGAATTCTAAAGACGGCGACTCCGCTCTAATGTCTGACCGCCTTACGGTCCAAGCGAGAGAGAGGTTTGCTCATTTTCTTCTTTTTTCATTGTCAAGGGCCAAAACAGTAGCGTCCCTCGAGCCGGATTCGAACCAGCGACCTAAGGATGTCCGGCCTTCTCCACTACAGTCCTCCGCTCTACCAACTGAGCTATCGAGGGAGCCGTGCGTGTCCTCTCTCTGACGTTCACAGCCCGAGGCAGGGTGGAGTTCCTGTTCTTTGGAAAGCACAGCACTGTGTCATGTTGGATCTAACAGAGATTCCTGGGCTCGTTGTCGTTTCCTCGGCTTGCTCTCTTCAGTGGACCAAACATGTGGCCTTTGAGGATCCTGTATGTCCCTGCTGCTGCTCCTGCTTCTGTCGTAGAGCCCGGATAGCTCAGTCGGTAGAGCATCAGACTTTTAATCTGAGGGTCCAGGGTTCAAGTCCCTGTTCGGGTGTTATGGTGACTCAGGTCTAAGCCCCACCCCCCGGGCTTTTGTTTGCGGCCCTCCTCATTGCAAGGGCACAGACTTCCGCATTAGCAGCGCAGAGGTCCTTGTGTGGTGTTTGTCCTGGACGGAGTCAAAGGGGCCTGGAAGACGACAGTGAAACAATGGTGGTACGTCTTTGGCATTTTTTTCCTCTTCCGTCGGCTCTTCTCGTTGCAAATTCCCAAAGCTTCAAATTAGGCAGGGCAGAGGTAATTGTGGGGTGTGTGGGCTGGGCAAAAAGAAGGGCTTTGCTCCCTTTGGCCTGTGAGAGGATAAGAGGCTTAAACTGTGGTGTGAGCAAGCTCTCTCCGTGGGCGCCAGTGGTGTAGTGGTATCATGCAAGATTCCCATTCTTGCGACCCGGGTTCGATTCCCGGCTGGCGCAGCCTGGGCTCTAGCTTGTGGGCCTGGCACTGATTAATGGGTGAGGTGTGGCTCTGGGTGATTGGTGGCCCCTGCTGGGGAAATGTTTGCATATCAAAGCATCAACATATTGAGTAGGAGGAAGTGGTTACTGGATGAATGACCATCAATACAGAAGGTGCTGCTTGCTTTCTGGGGCTATACCTTGCCTCCTTTTTAACAGCTTTGTACTCAAACGTCTACTGCAATGGTGAGGCTTACAGAAAGGGTGCCGGTGATGGGCTCCACCGAGCGCCTCCTTTAGTCTCACTTGTCTTTGGGACTAGGTTTTGAGCGCACCAGCGCTGACGCAGTGTTTTGCAAAAGGAAAGCTTAGCAGACGCGAGCAGTAGAATGCAGAATTCTAAAGACGGCGACTCCGCTCTAATGTCTGACCGCCTTACGGTCCAAGCGAGAGAGAGGTTTGCTCATTTTCTTCTTTTTTCATTGTCAAGGGCCAAAACAGTAGCGTCCCTCGAGCCGGATTCGAACCAGCGACCTAAGGATGTCCAGCCTTCTCCACTACAGTCCTCCGCTCTACCAACTGAGCTATCGAGGGAGCCGTGCGTGTCCTCTCTCTGACGTTCACAGCCCGAGGCAGGGTGGAGTTCCTGTTCTTTGGAAAGCACAGCACTGTGTCATGTTGGATCTAACAGAGATTCCTGGGCTCGTTGTCGTTTCCTCGGCTTGCTCTCTTCAGTGGACCAAACATGTGGCCTTTGAGGATCCTGTATGTCCCTGCTGCTGCTCCTGCTTCTGTCGTAGAGCCCGGATAGCTCAGTCGGTAGAGCATCAGACTTTTAATCTGAGGGTCCAGGGTTCAAGTCCCTGTTCGGGTGTTATGGTGACTCAGGTCTAAGCCCCACCCCCCGGGCTTTTGTTTGCGGCCCTCCTCATTGCAAGGGCACAGACTTCCGCATTAGCAGCGCAGAGGTCCTTGTGTGGTGTTTGTCCTGGACGGAGTCAAAGGGGCCTGGAAGACGACAGTGAAACAATGGTGGTACGTCTTTGGCATTTTTTTCCTCTTCCGTCGGCTCTTCTCGTTGCAAATTCCCAAAGCTTCAAATTAGGCAGGGCAGAGGTAATTGTGGGGTGTGTGGGCTGGGCAAAAAGAAGGGCTTTGCTCCCTTTGGCCTGTGAGAGGATAAGAGGCTTAAACTGTGGTGTGAGCAAGCTCTCTCCGTGGGCGCCAGTGGTGTAGTGGTATCATGCAAGATTCCCATTCTTGCGACCCGGGTTCGATTCCCGGCTGGTGCAGCCTGGGCTCTAGCTTGTGGGCCTGGCACTGATTAATGGGTGAGGTGTGGCTCTGGGTGATTGGTGGCCCCTGCTGGGGAAATGTTTGCATATCAAAGCATCAACATATTGAGTAGGAGGAAGTGGTTACTGGATGAATGACCATCAATACAGAAGGTGCTGCTTGCTTGCTTTCTGGGGCTATACCTTGCCTCCTTTTTAACAGCTTTGTACTCAAACGTCTACTGCAATGGTGAGGCTTACAGAAAGGGTGCCGGCGATGGGCTCCACCGAGCGCCTCCTTTAGTCTCACTTGTCTTTGCGACTAGGTTTTGAGCGCACCAGCGCTGACGCAGTGTTTTGCAAAAGGAAAGCTTAGCAGACGCGAGCAGTAGAATGCAGAATTCTAAAGACGGCGACTCCGCTCTAATGTCTGACCGCCTTACGGTCCAAGCGAGAGAGAGGTTTGCTCATTTTCTTCTTTTTTCATTGTCAAGGGCCAAAACAGTAGCGTCCCTCGAGCCGGATTCGAACCAGCGACCTAAGGATGTCCGGCCTTCTCCACTACAGTCCTCCGCTCTACCAACTGAGCTATCGAGGGAGCCGTGCGTGTCCTCTCTCTGACGTTCACAGCCCGAGGCAGGGTGGAGTTCCTGTTCTTTGGAAAGCACAGCACTGTGTCATGTTGGATCTAACAGAGATTCCTGGGCTCGTTGTCGTTTCCTCGGCTTGCTCTCTTCAGTGGACCAAACATGTGGCCTTTGAGGATCCTGTATGTCCCTGCTGCTGCTCCTGCTTCTGTCGTAGAGCCCGGATAGCTCAGTCGGTAGAGCATCAGACTTTTAATCTGAGGGTCCAGGGTTCAAGTCCCTGTTCGGGTGTTATGGTGACTCAGGTCTAAGCCCCACCCCCCGGGCTTTTGTTTGCGGCCCTCCTCATTGCAAGGGCACAGACTTCCGCATTAGCAGCGCAGAGGTCCTTGTGTGGTGTTTGTCCTGGACGGAGTCAAAGGGGCCTGGAAGACGACAGTGAAACAATGGTGGTACGTCTTTGGCATTTTTTTCCTCTTCCGTCGGCTCTTCTCGTTGCAAATTCCCAAAGCTTCAAATTAGGCAGGGCAGAGGTAATTGTGGGGTGTGTGGGCTGGGCAAAAAGAAGGGCTTTGCTCCCTTTGGCCTGTGAGAGGATAAGAGGCTTAAACTGTGGTGTGAGCAAGCTCTCTCCGTGGGCGCCAGTGGTGTAGTGGTATCATGCAAGATTCCCATTCTTGCGACCCGGGTTCGATTCCCGGCTGGCGCAGCCTGGGCTCTAGCTTGTGGGCCTGGCACTGATTAATGGGTGAGGTGTGGCTCTGGGTGATTGGTGGCCCCTGCTGGGGAAATGTTTGCATATCAAAGCATCAACATATTGAGTAGGAGGAAGTGGTTACTGGATGAATGACCATCAATACAGAAGGTGCTGCTTGCTTTCTGGGGCTATACCTTGCCTCCTTTTTAACAGCTTTGTACTCAAACGTCTACTGCAATGGTGAGGCTTACAGAAAGGGTGCCGGCGATGGGCTCCACCGAGCGCCTCCTTTAGTCTCACTTGTCTTTGCGACTAGGTTTTGAGCGCACCAGCGCTGACGCAGTGTTTTGCAAAAGGAAAGCTTAGCAGACGCGAGCAGTAGAATGCAGAATTCTAAAGACGGCGACTCCGCTCTAATGTCTGACCGCCTTACGGTCCAAGCGACAGAGAGGTTTGCTCATTTTCTTCTTTTTTGATTGTCAAGGGCCAAAACAGTAGCGTCCCTCGAGCCGGATTCGAACCAGCGACCTAAGGATGTCCGGCCTTCTCCACTACAGTCCTCCGCTCTACCAACTGAGCTATCGAGGGAGCCGTGCGGGTCCTCTCTCTGACGTTCACAGCCCGAGACAGGGTGGAGTTCCTGTTCTTTGGAAAGCACAGCACTGTGTCATGTTGGATCTAACAGAGATTCCTGGGCTCGTTGTCGTTTCCTCGGCTTGCTCTCTTCAGTGGACCAAACATGTGGCCTTTGAGGATCCTGTATGTCCCTGCTGCTGCTCCTGCTTCTGTCGTAGAGCCCGGATAGCTCAGTCGGTAGAGCATCAGACTTTTAATCTGAGGGTCCAGGGTTCAAGTCCCTGTTCGGGTGTTATGGTGACTCAGGTCTAAGCCCCACCCCCCGGGCTTTTGTTTGCGGCCCTCCTCATTGCAAGGGCACAGAATTCCGCATTAGCAGCGCAGAGGTCCTTGTGTGGTGTTTGTCCTGGACGGAGTCAAAGGGGCCTGGAAGACGACAGTGAAACAATGGTGGTACGTCTTTGGCATTTTTTTCCTCTTCCGTCGGCTCTTCTCGTTGCAAATTCCCAAAGCTTCAAATTAGGCAGGGCAGAGGTAATTGTGGGGTGTGTGGGCTGGGCAAAAAGAAGGGCTTTGCTCCCTTTGGCCTGTGAGAGGATAAGAGGCTTAAACTGTGGTGTGAGCAAGCTCTCTCCGTGGGCGCCAGTGGTGTAGTGGTATCATGCAAGATTCCCATTCTTGCAACCCGGGTTCGATTCCCGGCTGGCGCAGCCTGGGCTCTAGCTTGTGGGCCTGGCACTGATTAATGGGTGAGGTGTGGCTCTGGGTGATTGGTGGCCCCTGC
Organism: Lepisosteus oculatus; assembly: GCF_040954835.1. Lineage (NCBI taxonomy): Eukaryota > Metazoa > Chordata > Actinopteri > Semionotiformes > Lepisosteidae > Lepisosteus > Lepisosteus oculatus. Next base: position 45,961,537 of record NC_090701.1, read on the forward strand.
TGGGGAAATGTTTGCATATCAAAGCATCAACATATTGAGTAGGAGGAAGTGGTTACTGGATGAATGACCATCAATACAGAAGGTGCTGCTTGCTTTCTGGGGCTATACCTTGCCTCCTTTTTAACAGCTTTGTACTCAAACGTCTACTGCAATGGTGAGGCTTACAGAAAGGGTGCCGGCGATGGGCTCCACCGAGCGCCTCCTTTAGTCTCACTTGTCTTTGCGACTAGGTTTTGAGCGCACCAGCGCTGACGCAGTGTTTTGCAAAAGGAAAGCTTAGCAGACGCGAGCAGTAGAATGCAGAATTCTAAAGACGGCGACTCCGCTCTAATGTCTGACCGCCTTACGGTCCAAGCGAGAGAGAGGTTTGCTCATTTTCTTCTTTTTTGATTGTCAAGGGCCAAAACAGCAGCGTCCCTCGAGCCGGATTCGAACCAGCGACCTAAGGATGTCCGGCCTTCTCCACTACAGTCCTCCGCTCTACCAACTGAGCTATCGAGGGAGCCGTGCGTGTCCTCTCTCTGACGTTCACAGCCCGAGGCAGGGTGGAGTTCCTGTTCTTTGGAAAGCACAGCACTGTGTCATGTTGGATCTAACAGAGATTCCTGGGCTCGTTGTCGTTTCCTCGGCTTGCTCTCTTCAGTGGACCAAACATGTGGCCTTTGAGGATCCTGTATGTCCCTGCTGCTGCTCCTGCTTCTGTCGTAGAGCCCGGATAGCTCAGTCGGTAGAACATCAGACTTTTAATCTGAGGGTCCAGGGTTCAAGTCCCTGTTCGGGTGTTATGGTGACTCAGGTCTAAGCCCCACCCCCCGGGCTTTTGTTTGCGGCCCTCCTCATTGCAAGGGCACAGACTTCCGCATTAGCAGCGCAGAGGTCCTTGTGTGGTGTTTGTCCTGGACGGAGTCAAAGGGGCCTGGAAGACGACAGTGAAACAATGGTGGTACGTCTTTGGCATTTTTTTCCTCTTCCGTCGGCTCTTCTCGTTGCAAATTCCCAAAGCTTCAAATTAGGCAGGGCAGAGGTAATTGTGGGGTGTGTGGGCTGGGCAAAAAGAAGGGCTTTGCTCCCTTTGGCCTGTGAGAGGATAAGAGGCTTAAACTGTGGTGTGAGCAAGCTCTCTCCGTGGGCGCCAGTGGTGTAGTGGTATCATGCAAGATTCCCATTCTTGCGACCCGGGTTCGATTCCCGGCTGGCGCAGCCCGGGCTCTAGCTTGTGGGCCTGGCACTGATTAATGGGTGAGGTGTGGCTCTGGCTGATTGGTGGCCCCTGCTGGGGAAATGTTTGCATATCAAAGCATCAACATATTGAGTAGGAGGAAGTGGTTACTGGATGAATGACCATCAATACAGAAGGTGCTGCTTGCTTTCTGGGGCTATACCTTGCCTCCTTTTTAACAGCTTTGTACTCAAACGTCTACTGCAATGGTGAGGCTTACAGAAAGGGTGCCGGCGATGGGCTCCACCGAGCGCCTCCTTTAGTCTCACTTGTCTTTGCGACTAGGTTTTGAGCGCACCAGCGCTGACGCAGTGTTTTGCAAAAGGAAAGCTTAGCAGACGCGAGCAGTAGAATGCAGAATTCTAAAGACGGCGACTCCGCTCTAATGTCTGACCGCCTTACGGTCCAAGCGAGAGAGAGGTTTGCTCATTTTCTTCTTTTTTGATTGTCAAGGGCCAAAACAGCAGCGTCCCTCGAGCCGGATTCGAACCAGCGACCTAAGGATTTCCGGCTTTCTCCACTACAGTCCTCCGCTCTACCAACTGAGCTATCGAGGGAGCCGTGCGTGTCCTCTCTCTGACGTTCACAGCCCGAGGCAGGGTGGAGTTCCTGTTCTTTGGAAAGCACAGCACTGTGTCATGTTGGATCTAACAGAGATTCCTGGGCTCGTTGTCGTTTCCTCGGCTTGCTCTCTTCAGTGGACCAAACATGTGGCCTTTGAGGATCCTGTATGTCCCTGCTGCTGCTCCTGCTTCTATCGTAGAGCCCGGATAGCTCAGTCGGTAGAGCATCAGACTTTTAATCTGAGGGTCCAGGGTTCAAGTCCCTGTTTAGGTGTTATGGTGACTCAGGTCTAAGCCCCACCCCCCGGGCTTTTGTTTGCGGCCCTCCTCATTGCAAGGGCACAGAATTCCGCATTAGCAGCGCAGAGGTCCTTGTGTGGTGTTTGTCCTGGACGGAGTCAAAGGGGCCTGGAAGACGACAGTGAAACAATGGTGGTACGTCTTTGGCATTTTTTTCCTCTTCCGTCGGCTCTTCTCGTTGCAAATTCCCAAAGCTTCAAATTAGGCAGGGCAGAGGTAATTGTGGGGTGTGTGGGCTGGGCAAAAAGAAGGGCTTTGCTCCCTTTGGCCTGTGAGAGGATAAGAGGCTTAAACTGTGGTGTGAGCAAGCTCTCTCCGTGGGCGCCAGTGGTGTAGTGGTATCATGCAAGATTCCCATTCTTGCGACCCGGGTTCGATTCCCGGCTGGCGCAGCCTGGGCTCTAGCTTGTGGGCCTGGCACTGATTAATGGGTGAGGTGTGGCTCTGGGTGATTGGTGGCCCCTGCTTGGGAAATGTTTGCATATCAAAGCATCAACATATTGAGTAGGAGGAAGTGGTTACTGGATGAATGACCATCAATACAGAAGGTGCTGCTTGCTTTCTGGGGCTATACCTTGCCTCCTTTTTAACAGCTTTGTACTCAAACGTCTACTGCAATGGTGAGGCTTACAGAATGGGTGCCGGCGATGGGCTCCACCGAGCGCCTCCTTTAGTCTCACTTGTCTTTGCGACTAGGTTTTGAGCGCACCAGCGCTGACGCAGTGTTTTGCAAAAGGAAAGCTTAGCAGACGCGAGCAGTAGAATGCAGAATTCTAAAGACGGCGACTCCTCTCTAATGTCTGACCGCCTTACGGTCCAAGCGAGAGAGAGGTTTGCTCATTTTCTTCTTTTTTGATTGTCAAGGGCCAAAACAGTAGCGTCCCTCGAGCCGGATTCGAACCAGCGACCTAAGGATGTCCGGCCTTCTCCACTACAGTCCTCCGCTCTACCAACTGAGCTATCGAGGGAGCCGTGCGTGTCCTCTCTCTGACGTTCACAGCCCGAGGCAGGGTGGAGTTCCTGTTCTTTGGAAAGCACAGCACTGTGTCATGTTGGATCTAACAGAGATTCCTGGGCTCGTTGTCGTTTCCTCGGCTTGCTCTCTTCAGTGGACCAAGCATGTGGCCTTTGAGGATCCTGTATGTCCCTGCTGCTGCTCCTGCTTCTGTCGTAGAGCCCGGATAGCTCAGTCGGTAGAGCATCAGACTTTTAATCTGAGGGTCCAGGGTTCAAGTCCCTGTTCGGGTGTTATGGTGACTCAGGTCTAAGCCCCACCCCCCGGGCTTTTGTTTGCGGCCCTCCTCATTGCAAGGGCACAGAATTCCGCATTAGCAGCGCAGAGGTCCTTGTGTGGTGTTTGTCCTGGACGGAGTCAAAGGGGCCTGGAAGACGACAGTGAAACAATGGTGGTACGTCTTTGGCATTTTTTTCCTCTTCCGTCGGCTCTTCTCGTTGCAAATTCCCAAAGCTTCAAATTAGGCAGGGCAGAGGTAATTGTGGGGTGTGTGGGCTGGGCAAAAAGAAGGGCTTTGCTCCCTTTGGCCTGTGAGAGGATAAGAGGCTTAAACTGTGGTGTGAGCAAGTTCTCTCCGTGGGCGCCAGTGGTGTAGTGGTATCATGCAAGATTCCCATTCTTGCGACCCGGGTTCGATTCCCGGCTGGTGCAGCCTGGGCTCTAGCTTGTGGGCCTGGCACTGATTAATGGGTGAGGTGTGGCTCTGGGTGATTGGTGGCCCCTGCTGGGGAAATGTTTGCATATCAAAGCATCAACATATTGAGTAGGAGGAAGTGGTTACTGGATGAATGACCATCAATACAGAAGGTGCTGCTTGCTTTCTGGGGCTATACCTTGCCTCCTTTTTAACAGCTTTGTACTCAAACGTCTACTGCAATGGTGAGGCTTACAGAAAGGGTGCCGGCGATGGGCTCCACCGAGCGCCTCCTTTAGTCTCACTTGTCTTTGCGACTAGGTTTTGAGCGCACCAGCGCTGACGCAGTGTTTTGCAAAAGGAAAGCTTAGCAGACGCGAGCAGTAGAATGCAGAATTCTAAAGACGGCGACTCCGCTCTAATGTCTGACCGCCTTACGGTCCAAGCGAGAGAGAGGTTTGCTCATTTTCTTCTTTTTTGATTGTCAAGGGCCAAAACAGTAGCGTCCCTCGAGCCGGATTCGAACCAGCGACCTAAGGATGTCCGGCCTTCTCCACTACAGTCCTCCGCTCTACCAACTGAGCTATCGAGGGAGCCGTGCGTGTCCTCTCTCTGACGTTCACAGCCCGAGGCAGGGTGGAGTTCCTGTTCTTTGGAAAGCACAGCACTGTGTCATGTTGGATCTAACAGAGATTCCTGGGCTCGTTGTCGTTTCCTCGGCTTGCTCTCTTCAGTGGACCAAACATGTGGCCTTTGAGGATCCTGTATGTCCCTGCTGCTGCTCCTGCTTCTGTCGTAGAGCCCGGATAGCTCAGTCGGTAGAGCATCAGACTTTTAATCTGAGGGTCCAGGGTTCAAGTCCCTGTTCGGGTGTTATGGTGACTCAGGTCTAAGCCCCACCCCCCGGGCTTTTGTTTGCGGCCCTCCTCATTGCAAGGGCACAGAATTCCGCATTAGCAGCGCAGAGGTCCTTGTGTGGTGTTTGTCCTGGACGGAGTCAAAGGGGCCTGGAAGACGACAGTGAAACAATGGTGGTACGTCTTTGGCATTTTTTTCCTCTTCCGTCGGCTCTTCTCGTTGCAAATTCCCAAAGCTTCAAATTAGGCAGGGCAGAGGTAATTGTGGGGTGTGTGGGCTGGGCAAAAAGAAGGGCTTTGCTCCCTTTGGCCTGTGAGAGGATAAGAGGCTTAAACTGTGGTGTGAGCAAGCTCTCTCCGTGGGCGCCAGTGGTGTAGTGGTATCATGCAAGATTCCCATTCTTGCGACCCGGGTTCGATTCCCGGCTGGCGCAGCCTGGGCTCTAGCTTGTGGGCCTGGCACTGATTAATGGGTGAGGTGTGGCTCTGGGTGATTGGTGGCCCCTGCTGGGGAAATGTTTGCATATCAAAGCATCAACATATTGAGTAAGAGGAAGTGGTTATTGGATGAATGACCATCAATACAGAAGTTGCTGCTTGCTTGCTTTCTGGGGCTATACCTTGCCTCCTTTTTAACAGCTTTGTACTCAAACGTCTACTGCAATGGTGAGGCTTACAGAAAGGGTGCCGGCGATGGGCTCCACCGAGCGCCTCCTTTAGTCTCACTTGTCTTTGCGACTAGGTTTTGAGCGCACCAGCGCTGACGCAGTGTTTTGCAAAAGGAAAGCTTAGCAGACGCGAGCAGTAGAATGCAGAATTCTAAAGACGGCGACTGCGCTCTAATGTCTGACCGCCTTACGGTCCAAGCGAGAGAGAGGTTTGCTCATTTTCTTCTTTTTTCATTGTCAAGGGCCAAAACAGTAGCGTCCCTCGAGCCGGATTCGAACCAGCGACCTAAGGATGTCCGGCCTTCTCCACTACAGTCCTCCGCTCTACCAACTGAGCTATCGAGGGAGCCGTGCGTGTCCTCTCTCTGACGTTCACAGCCCGAGGCAGGGTGGAGTTCCTGTTCTTTGGAAAGCACAGCACTGTGTCATGTTGGATCTAACAGAGATTCCTGGGCTCGTTGTCGTTTCCTCGGCTTGCTCTCTTCAGTGGACCAAACATGTGGCCTTTGAGGATCCTGTATGTCCCTGCTGCTGCTCCTGCTTCTGTCGTAGAGCCCGGATAGCTCAGTCGGTAGAGCATCAGATTTTAATCTGAGGTTCCAGGGTTCAAGTCCCTGTTCGGGTGTTATGGTGACTCAGGTCTAAGCCCCACCCCCCGGGCTTTTGTTTGCGGCCCTCCTCATTGCAAGGGCACAGACTTCCGCATTAGCAGCGCAGAGGTCCTTGTGTGGTGTTTGTCCTGGACGGAGTCAAAGGGGCCTGGAAGACGACAGTGAAACAATGGTGGTACGTCTTTGGCATTTTTTTCCTCTTCCGTCGGCTCTTCTCGTTGCAAATTCCCAAAGCTTCAAATTAGGCAGGGCAGAGGTAATTGTGGGGTGTGTGGGCTGGGCAAAAAGAAGGGCTTTGCTCCCTTTGGCCTGTGAGAGGATAAGAGGCTTAAACTGTGGTGTGAGCAAGCGCTCTCCGTGGGCGCCAGTGGTGTAGTGGTATCATGCAAGATTCCCATTCTTGCGACCTGGGTTCGATTCCTGGCTGGCGCAGCCTGGGCTCTAGCTTGCGGGCTTGGGAGCAAGCACTGATTAATGGGTGAGGTGTGGCTCTGGGTGATTGGTGGCCCCTGCTGGGGAAATGTTTGCATATCAAAGCATCAACATATTGAGTAGGAGGAAGTGGTTACTGGATGAATGACCATCAATACAGAAGGTGCTGCTTGCTTTCTGGGGCTATACCTTGCCTCCTTTTTAACAGCTTTGTACTCAAACGTCTACTGCAATGGTGAGGCTTACAGAAAGGGTGCCGGCGATGGGCTCCACCGAGCGCCTCCTTTAGTCTCACTTGTCTTTGCGACTAGGTTTTGAGCGCACCAGCACTGACGCAGTGTTTTGCAAAAGGAAAGCTTAGCAGACGCGAGCAGTAGAATGCAGAATTCTAAAGACGGCGACTCCGCTCTAATGTCTGACCGCCTTACGGTCCAAGCGAGAGAGAGGTTTGCTCATTTTCTTCTTTTTTGATTGTCAAGGGCCAAAACAGTAGCGTCCCTCGAGCCGGATTCGAACCAGCGACCTAAGGATGTCCGGCCTTCTCCACTACAGTCCTCCGCTCTACCAACTGAGCTATCGAGGGAGCCGTGTGTGTCCTCTCTCTGACGTTCACAGCCCGAGGCAGGGTGGAGTTCCTGTTCTTTGGAAAGCACGGCACTGTGTCATGTTGGATCTAACAGAGATTCCTGGGCTCGTTGTCGTTTCCTCGGCTTGCTCTCTTCAGTGGACCAAACATGTGGCCTTTGAGGATCCTGTATGTCCCTGCTGCTGCTCCTGCTTCTGTCGTAGAGCCCGGATAGCTCAGTCGGTAGAGCATCAGACTTTTAATCTGAGGGTCCAGGGTTCAAGTCCCTGTTCGGTTGTTATGGTGACTCAGGTCTAAGCCCCACCCCCCGGGCTTTTGTTTGCGGCCCTCCTCATTGCAAGGGCACAGAATTCCGCATTAGCAGCGCAGAGGTCCTTGTGTGGTGTTTGTCCTGGACGGAGTCAAAGGGGCCTGGAAGACGACAGTGAAACAATGGTGGTACGTCTTTGGCATTTTTTTCCTCTTCCGTCGGCTCTTCTCGTTGCAAATTCCCAAAGCTTCAAATTAGGCAGGGCAGAGGTAATTGTGGGGTGTGTGGGCTGGGCAAAAAGAAGGGCTTTGCTCCCTTTGGCCTGTGAGAGGATAAGAGGCTTAAACTGTGGTGTGAGCAAGCTCTCTCCGTGGGCGCCAGTGGTGTAGTGGTATCATGCAAGATTCCCATTCTTGCGACCCGGGTTCGATTCCCGGCTGGCGCAGCCTGGGCTCTAGCTTGTGGGCCTGGCACTGATTAATGGGTGAGGTGTGGCTCTGGGTGATTGGTGGCCCCTGCTGGGGAAATGTTTGCATATCAAAGCATCAACATATTGAGTAGGAGGAAGTGGTTACTGGATGAATGACCATCAATACAGAAGGTGCTGCTTGCTTTCTGGGGCTATACCTTGCCTCCTTTTTAACAGCTTTGTACTCAAACGTCTACTGCAATGGTGAGGCTTACAGAAAGGGTGCCGGCGATGGGCTCCACCGAGCGCCTCCTTTAGTCTCACTTGTCTTTGCGACTAGGTTTTGAGCGCACCAGCGCTGACGCAGTGTTTTGCAAAAGGAAAGCTTAGCAGACGCGAGCAGTAGAATGCAGAATTCTAAAGACGGCGACTCCGCTCTAATGTCTGACCGCCTTACGGTCCAAGCGAGAGAGAGGTTTGCTCATTTTCTTCTTTTTTCATTGTCAAGGGCCAAAACAATAGCGTCCCTCGAGCCGGATTCGAACCAGCGACCTAAGGATGTCCGGCCTTCTCCACTACAGTCCTCCGCTCTACCAACTGAGCTATCGAGGGAGCCGTGCGTGTCCTCTCTCTGACGTTCACAGCCCGAGGCAGGGTGGAGTTCCTGTTCTTTGGAAAGCACGGCACTGTGTCATGTTGGATCTAACAGATTCCTGGGCTCGTTGTCGTTTCCTCGGCTTGCTCTCTTCAGTGGACCAAACGTGGCCTTTGAGGATCCTGTATGTCCCTGCTGCTGCTCCTGCTTCTGTCGTAGAGCCCGGATAGCTCAGTCGGTAGAGCATCAGACTTTTAATCTGAGGGTCCAGGGTTCAAGTCCCTGTTCGGGTGTTACGGTGACTCAGGTCTAAGCCCCACCCCCCGGGCTTTTGTTTGCGGCCCTCCTCATTGCAAGGGCACAGAATTCCGCATTAGCAGCGCAGAGGTCCTTGTGTGGTGTTTGTCCTGGACGGAGTCAAAGGGGCCTGGAAGACGACAGTGAAACAATGGTGGTACGTCTTTGGCATTTTTTTCCTCTTCCGTCGGCTCTTCTCGTTGCAAATTCCCAAAGCTTCAAATTAGGCAGGGCAGAGGTAATTGTGGGGTGTGTGGGCTGGGCAAAAAGAAGGGCTTTGCTCCCTTTGGCCTGTGAGAGGATAAGAGGCTTAAACTGTGGTGTGAGCAAGCTCTCTCCGTGGGCGCCAGTGGTGTAGTGGTATCATGCAAGATTCCCATTCTTGCGACCCGGGTTCGATTCCCGGCTGGCGCAGCCTGGGCTCTAGCTTGTGGGCCTGGCACTGATTAATGGGTGAGGTGTGGCTCTGGGTGATTGGTGGCCCCTGCTGGGGAAATGTTTGCATATCAAAGCATCAACATATTGAGTAGGAGGAAGTGGTTACTGGATGAATGACCATCAATACAGAAGGTGCTGCTTGCTTTCTGGGGCTATACCTTGCCTCCTTTTTAACAGCTTTGTACTCAAACGTCTACTGCAATGGTGAGGCTTACAGAAAGGGTGCCGGCGATGGGCTCCACCGAGCGCCTCCTTTAGTCTCACTTGTCTTTGCGACTAGGTTTTGAGCGCACCAGCGCTGACGCAGTGTTTTGCAAAAGGAAAGCTTAGCAGACGCGAGCAGTAGAATGCAGAATTCTAAAGACGGCGACTCCGCTCTAATGTCTGACCGCCTTACGGTCCAAGCGAGAGAGAGGTTTGCTCATTTTCTTCTTTTTTGATTGTCAAGGGCCAAAACAGTAGCGTCCCTCGAGCCGGATTCCAACCAGCGACCTAAGGATGTCCGGCCTTCTCCACTACAGTCCTCCGCTCTACCAACTGAGCTATCGAGGGAGCCGTGCGTGTCCTCTCTCTGACGTTCACAGCCCGAGGCAGGGTGGAGTTCCTGTTCTTTGGAAAGCACAGCACTGTGTCATGTTGGATCTAACAGAGATTCCTGGGCTCGTTGTCGTTTCCTCGGCTTGCTCTCTTCAGTGGACCAAACATGTGGCCTTTGAGGATCCTGTATGTCCCTGCTGCTGCTCCTGCTTCTGTCGTAGAGCCCGGATAGCTCAGTCGGTAGAGCATCAGACTTTTAATCTGAGGGTCCAGGGTTCAAGTCCCTGTTCGGGTGTTATGGTGACTCAGGTCTAAGCCCCACCCCCCGGGCTTTTGTTTGCGGCCCTCCTCATTGCAAGGGCACAGAATTCCGCATTAGCAGCGCAGAGGTCCTTGTGTGGTGTTTGTCCTGGACGGAGTCAAAGGGGCCTGGAAGACGACAGTGAAACAATGGTGGTACGTCTTTGGCATTTTTTTCCTCTTCCGTCGGCTCTTCTCGTTGCAAATTCCCAAAGCTTCAAATTAGGCAGGGCAGAGGTAATTGTGGGGTGTGTGGGCTGGGCAAAAAGAAGGGCTTTGCTCCCTTTGGCCTGTGAGAGGATAAGAGGCTTAAACTGTGGTGTGAGCAAGCTCTCTCCGTGGGCGCCAGTGGTGTAGTGGTATCATGCAAGATTCCCATTCTTGCGACCCGGGTTCGATTCCCGGCTGGCGCAGCCTGGGCTCTAGCTTGTGGGCCTGGCACTGATTAATGGGTGAGGTGTGGCTCTGGGTGATTGGTGGCCCCTGCTGGGGAAATGTTTGCATATCAAAGCATCAACATATTGAGTAGGAGGAAGTGGTTACTGGATGAATGACCATCAATACAGAAGGTGCTGCTTGCTTTCTGGGGCTATACCTTGCCTCCTTTTTAACAGCTTTGTACTCAAACGTCTACTGCAATGGTGAGGCTTACAGAAAGGGTGCCGGCGATGGGCTCCACCGAGCGCCTCCTTTAGTCTCACTTGTCTTTGCGACTAGGTTTTGAGCGCACCAGCGCTGACGCAGTGTTTTGCAAAAGGAAAGCTTAGCAGACGCGAGCAGTAGAATGCAGAATTCTAAAGACGGCGACTCCGCTCTAATGTCTGACCGCCTTACGGTCCAAGCGAGAGAGAGGTTTGCTCATTTTCTTCTTTTTTGATTGTCAAGGGCCAAAACAGTAGCGTCCCTCGAGCCGGATTCGAACCAGCGACCTAAGGATGTCCGGCCTTCTCCACTACAGTCCTCCGCTCTACCAACTGAGCTATCGAGGGAGCCGTGCGTGTCCTCTCTCTGACGTTCACAGCCCGAGGCAGGGTGGAGTTCCTGTTCTTTGGAAAGCACAGCACTGTGTCATGTTGGATCTAACAGAGATTTCTGGGCTCGTTGTCGTTTCCTCGGCTTGCTCTCTTCAGTGGACCAAACATGTGGCCTTTGAGGATCCTGTATGTCCCTGCTGCTGCTCCTGCTTCTGTCATAGAGCCCGGATAGCTCAGTCGGTAGAGCATCAGACTTTTAATCTGAGGGTCCAGGGTTCAAGTCCCTGTTCGGGTGTTATGGTGACTCAGGTCTAAGCCCCACCCCCCGGGCTTTTGTTTGCGGCCCTCCTCATTGCAAGGGCACAGACTTCCGCATTAGCAGCGCAGAGGTCCTTGTGTGGTGTTTGTCCTGGACGGAGTCAAAGGGGCCTGGAAGACGACAGTGAAACAATGGTGGTACGTCTTTGGCATTTTTTTCCTCTTCCGTCGGCTCTTCTCGTTGCAAATTCCCAAAGCTTCAAATTAGGCAGGGCAGAGGTAATTGTGGGGTGTGTGGGCTGGGCAAAAAGAAGGGCTTTGCTCCCTTTGGCCTGTGAGAGGATAAGAGGCTTAAACTGTGGTGTGAGCAAGCTCTCTCCGTGGGCGCCAGTGGTGTAGTGGTATCATGCAAGATTCCCATTCTTGCGACCCGGGTTCGATTCCCGGCTGGCGCAGCCTGGGCTCTAGCTTGTGGGCCTGGCACTGATTAATGGGTGAGGTGTGGCTCTGGGTGATTGGTGGCCCCTGCTGGGGAAATGTTTGCATATCAAAGCATCAACATATTGAGTAGGAGGAAGTGGTTACTGGATGAATGACCATCAATACAGAAGGTGCTGCTTGCTTTCTGGGGCTATACCTTGCCTCCTTTTTAACAGCTTTGTACTCAAACGTCTACTGCAATGGTGAGGCTTACAGAAAGGGTGCCGGCGATGGGCTCCACCGAGCGCCTCCTTTAGTCTCACTTGTCTTTGCGACTAGGTTTTGAGCGCACCAGCGCTGACGCAGTGTTTTGCAAAAGGAAAGCTTAGCAGACGCGAGCAGTAGAATGCAGAATTCTAAAGACGGCGACTCCGCTCTAATGTCTGACCGCCTTACGGTCCAAGCGAGAGAGAGGTTTGCTCATTTTCTTCTTTTTTGATTGTCAAGGGCCAAAACAGTAGCGTCCCTCGAGCCGGATTCGAACCAGCGACCTAAGGATGTCCGGCCTTCTCCACTACAGTCCTCCGCTCTACCAACTGAGCTATCGAGGGAGCCGTGCGTGTCCTCTCTCTGACGTTCACAGCCCGAGGCAGGGTGGAGTTCCTGTTCTTTGGAAAGCACAGCACTGTGTCATGTTGGATCTAACAGAGATTCCTGGGCTCGTTGTCGTTTCCTCGGCTTGCTCTCTTCAGTGGACCAAACATGTGGCCTTTGAGGATCCTGTATGTCCCTGCTGCTGCTCCTGCTTCTGTCGTAGAGCCCGGATAGCTCAGTCGGTAGAGCATCAGACTTTTAATCTGAGGGTCCAGGGTTCAAGTCCCTGTTCGGGTGTTATGGTGACTCAGGTCTAAGCCCCACCCCCCGGGCTTTTGTTTGCGGCCCTCCTCATTGCAAGGGCACAGAATTCCGCATTAGCAGCGCAGAGGTCCTTGTGTGGTGTTTGTCCTGGACGGAGTCAAAGGGGCCTGGAAGACGACAGTGAAACAATGGTGGTACGTCTTTGGCATTTTTTTCCTCTTCCGTCGGCTCTTCTCGTTGCAAATTCCCAAAGCTTCAAATTAGGCAGGGCAGAGGTAATTGTGGGGTGTGTGGGCTGGGCAAAAAGAAGGGCTTTGCTCCCTTTGGCCTGTGAGAGGATAAGAGGCTTAAACTGTGGTGTGAGCAAGCTCTCTCCGTGGGCGCCAGTGGTGTAGTGGTATCATGCAAGATTCCCATTCTTGCGACCCGGGTTCGATTCCCGGCTGGCGCAGCCTGGGCTCTAGCTTGTGGGCCTGGCACTGATTAATGGGTGAGGTGTGGCTCTGGGTGATTGGTGGCCCCTGCTGGGGAAATGTTTGCATATCAAAGCATCAACATATTGAGTAGGAGGAAGTGGTTACTGGATGAATGACCATCAATACAGAAGGTGCTGCTTGCTTTCTGGGGCTATACCTTGCCTCCTTTTTAACAGCTTTGTACTCAAACGTCTACTGCAATGGTGAGGCTTACAGAAAGGGTGCCGGCGATGGGCTCCACCGAGCGCCTCCTTTAGTCTCACTTGTCTTTGCGACTAGGTTTTGAGCGCACCAGCGCTGACGCAGTGTTTTGCAAAAGGAAAGCTTAGCAGACGCGAGCAGTAGAATGCAGAATTCTAAAGACGGCGACTCCGCTCTAATGTCTGACCGCCTTACGGTCCAAGCGAGAGAGAGGTTTGCTCATTTTCTTCTTTTTTGATTGTCAAGGGCCAAAACAGTAGCGTCCCTCGAGCCGGATTCGAACCAGCGACCTAAGGATGTCCGGCCTTCTCCACTACAATCCTCCGCTCTACCAACTGAGCTATCGAGGGAGCTGTGCGTGTCCTCTCTCTGACGTTCACAGCCCGAGGCAGGGTGGAGTTCCTGTTCTTTGGAAAGCACAGCACTGTGTCATGTTGGATCTAACAGAGATTCCTGGGCTCGTTGTCGTTTCCTCGGCTTGCTCTCTTCAGTGGACCAAACATGTGGCCTTTGAGGATCCTGTATGTCCCTGCTGCTGCTCCTGCTTCTGTCGTAGAGCCCGGATAGCTCAGTCGGTAGAACATCAGACTTTTAATCTGAGGGTCCAGGGTTCAAGTCCCTGTTCGGGTGTTATGGTGACTCAGGTCTAAGCCCCACCCCCTGGGCTTTTGTTTGCGGCCCTCCTCATTGCAAGGGCACAGAATTCCGCATTAGCAGCGCAGAGGTCCTTGTGTGGTGTTTGTCCTGGACGGAGTCAAAGGGGCCTGGAAGACGACAGTGAAACAATGGTGGTACGTCTTTGGCATTTTTTTCCTCTTCCGTCGGCTCTTCTCGTTGCAAATTCCCAAAGCTTCAAATTAGGCAGGGCAGAGGTAATTGTGGGGTGTGTGGGCTGGGCAAAAAGAAGGGCTTTGCTCCCTTTGGCCTGTGAGAGGATAAGAGGCTTAAACTGTGGTGTGAGCACGCTCTCTCCGTGGGCGCCAGTGGTGTAGTGGTATCATGCAAGATTCCCATTCTTGCGACCCGGGTTCGATTCCCGGCTGGCGCAGCCTGGGCTCTAGCTTGTGGGCCTGGCACTGATTAATGGGTGAGGTGTGGCTCTGGCTGATTGGTGGCCCTTGCTGGGGAAATGTTTGCATATCAAAGCATCAACATATTGAGTAGGAGGAAGTGGTTACTGGATGAATGACCATCAATACAGAAGGTGCTGCTTGCTTTCTGGGGCTATACCTTGCCTCCTTTTTAACAGCTTTGTACTCAAACGTCTACTGCAATGGTGAGGCTTACAGAAAGGGTGCCGGCGATGGGCTCCACCGAGCGCCTCCTTTAGTCTCACTTGTCTTTGCGACTAGGTTTTGAGCGCACCAGCGCTGACGCAGTGTTTTGCAAAAGGAAAGCTTAGCAGACGCGAGCAGTAGAATGCAGAATTCTAAAGACGGCGACTCCGCTCTAATGTCTGACCGCCTTACGGTCCAAGCGAGAGAGAGGTTTGCTCATTTTCTTCTTTTTTGATTGTCAAGGGCCAAAACAGCAGCGTCCCTCGAGCCGGATTCGAACCAGCGACCTAAGGATGTCCGGCCTTCTCCACTACAGTCCTCCGCTCTACCAACTGAGCTATCGAGGGAGCCGTGCGTGTCCTCTCTCTGACGTTCACAGCCCGAGGCAGGGTGGAGTTCCTGTTCTTTGGAAAGCACAGCACTGTGTCATGTTGGATCTAACAGAGATTCCTGGGCTCGTTGTCGTTTCCTCGGCTTGCTCTCTTCAGTGGACCAAACATGTGGCCTTTGAGGATCCTGTATGTCCCTGCTGCTGCTCCTGCTTCTGTTTTAGAGCCCGGATAGCTCAGTCGGTAGAGCATCAGACTTTTAATCTGAGGGTCCAGGGTTCAAGTCCCTGTTCAGGTGTTATGGTGACTCAGGTCTAAGCCCCACCCCCCGGGCTTTTGTTTGCGGCCCTCCTCATTGCAAGGGCACAGAATTCCGCATTAGCAGCGCAGAGGTCCTTGTGTGGTGTTTGTCCTGGACGGAGTCAAAGGGGCCTGGAAGACGACAGTGAAACAATGGTGGTACGTCTTTGGCATTTTTTTCCTCTTCCGTCGGCTCTTCTCGTTGCAAATTCCCAAAGCTTCAAATTAGGCAGGGCAGAGGTAATTGTGGGGTGTGTGGGCTGGGCAAAAAGAAGGGCTTTGCTCCCTTTGGCCTGTGAGAGGATAAGAGGCTTAAACTGTGGTGTGAGCACGCTCTCTCCGTGGGCGCCAGTGGTGTAGTGGTATCATGCAAGATTCCCATTCTTGCGACCCGGGTTTGATTCCCGGCTGGCGCAGCCTGGGCTCTAGCTTGTGGGCCTGGCATTGATTAATGGGTGAGGTGTGGCTCTGGCTGATTGGTGGCCCCTGCTGGGGAAATGTTTGCATATCAAAGCATCAACATATTGAGTAGGAGGAAGTGGTTACTGGATGAATGACCATCAATACAGAAGGTGCTGCTTGCTTTTTGGGGCTATACCTTGCCTCCTTTTTAACAGCTTTGTACTCAAACGTCTACTGCAATGGTGAGGCTTACAGAAAGGGTGCTGGCGATGGGCTCCACCGAGCGCCTCCTTTAGTCTCACTTGTCTTTGCGACTAGGTTTTGAGCGCACCAGCGCTGACGCAGTGTTTTGCAAAAGGAAAGCTTAGCAGACGCGAGCAGTAGAATGCAGAATTCTAAAGACGGCGACTCC
This sequence comes from Lepisosteus oculatus, assembly GCF_040954835.1. NCBI lineage: Eukaryota > Metazoa > Chordata > Actinopteri > Semionotiformes > Lepisosteidae > Lepisosteus > Lepisosteus oculatus. The sequence goes on from NC_090701.1 coordinate 45,977,155, forward strand.
GCTCTAATGTCTGACCGCCTTACGGTCCAAGCGAGAGAGAGGTTTGCTCATTTTCTTCTTTTTTCATTGTCAAGGGCCAAAACAGTAGCGTCCCTCGAGCCGGATTCCAACCAGCGACCTAAGGATGTCCAGCCTTCTCCACTACAGTCCTCCGCTCTACCAACTGAGCTATCGAGGGAGCCGTGCGTGTCCTCTCTCTGACGTTCACAGCCCGAGGCAGGGTGGAGTTCCTGTTCTTTGGAAAGCACAGCACTGTGTCATGTTGGATCTAACAGAGATTCCTGGGCTCGTTGTCGTTTCCTCGGCTTGCTCTCTTCAGTGGACCAAACATGTGGCCTTTGAGGATCCTGTATGTCCCTGCTGCTGCTCCTGCTTCTGTCATAGAGCCCGGATAGCTCAGTCGGTAGAGCATCAGACTTTTAATCTGAGGGTCCAGGGTTCAAGTCCCTGTTCAGGTGTTATGGTGACTCAGGTCTAAGCCCCACCCCCCGGGCTTTTGTTTGCGGCCCTCCTCATTGCAAGGGCACAGAATTCCGCATTAGCAGCGCAGAGGTCCTTGTGTGGTGTTTGTCCTGGACGGAGTCAAAGGGGCCTGGAAGACGACAGTGAAACAATGGTGGTACGTCTTTGGCATTTTTTTCCTCTTCCGTCGGCTCTTCTCGTTGCAAATTCCCAAAGCTTCAAATTAGGCAGGGCAGAGGTAATTGTGGGGTGTGTGGGCTGGGCAAAAAGAAGGGCTTTGCTCCCTTTGGCCTGTGAGAGGATAAGAGGCTTAAACTGTGGTGTGAGCAAGCTCTCTCCGTGGGCGCCAGTGGTGTAGTGGTATCATGCAAGATTCCCATTCTTGCGACCCGGGTTCGATTCCCGGCTGGCGCAGCCTGGGCTCTAGCTTGTGGGCCTGGCACTGATTAATGGGTGAGGTGTGGCTCTGGGTGATTGGTGGCCCCTGCTGGGGAAATGTTTGCATATCAAAGCATCAACATATTGAGTAAGAGGAAGTGGTTATTGGATGAATGACCATCAATACAGAAGTTGCTGCTTGCTTGCTTTCTGGGGCTATACCTTGCCTCCTTTTTAACAGCTTTGTACTCAAACGTCTACTGCAATGGTGAGGCTTACAGAAAGGGTGCCGGCGATGGGCTCCACCGAGCGCCTCCTTTAGTCTCACTTGTCTTTGCGACTAGGTTTTGAGCGCACCAGCGCTGACGCAGTGTTTTGCAAAAGGAAAGCTTAGCAGACGCGAGCAGTAGAATGCAGAATTCTAAAGACGGCGACTCCGCTCTAATGTCTGACCGCCTTACGGTCCAAGCGACAGAGAGGTTTGCTCATTTTCTTCTTTTTTCATTGTCAAGGGCCAAAACAGTAGCGGCCCTCGAGCCGGATTCGAACCAGCAACCTAAGGATGTCCGGCCTTCTCCACTACAGTCCTCCGCTCTACCAACTGAGCTATCGAGGGAGCCGTGCGTGTCCTCTCTCTGACGTTCACAGCCCGAGGCAGGGTGGAGTTCCTGTTCTTTGGAAAGCACAGCACTGTGTCATGTTGGATCTAACAGAGATTCCTGGGCTCGTCGTTTCCTTGGCTTGCTCTCTTCAGTGGACCAAACATGTGGCCTTTGAGGATCCTGTATGTCCCTGCTGCTGCTCCTGCTTCTGTCGTAGAGCCCGGATAGCTCAGTCGGTAGAGCATCAGACTTTTAATCTGAGGGTCCAGGGTTCAAGTCCCTGTTCGGGTGTTATGGTGACTCAGGTCTAAGCCCCACCCCCCGGGCTTTTGTTTGCGGCCCTCCTCATTGCAAGGGCACAGAATTCCGCATTAGCAGCGCAGAGGTCCTTGTGTGGTGTTTGTCCTGGACGGAGTCAAAGGGGCCTGGAAGACGACAGTGAAACAATGGTGGTACGTCTTTGGCATTTTTTTCCTCTTCCGTCGGCTCTTCTCGTTGCAAATTCCCAAAGCTTCAAATTAGGCAGGGCAGAGGTAATTGTGGGGTGTGTGGGCTGGGCAAAAAGAAGGGCTTTGCTCCGGCCTGTGAGAGGATAAGAGGCTTGAACTGTGGTGTGAGCAAGCTCTCTCCGTGGGCGCCAGTGGTGTAGTGGTATCATGCAAGATTCCCATTCTTGCGACCCGGGTTCGATTCCCGGCTGGCGCAGCCTGGGCTCTAGCTTGTGGGCCTGGCACTGATTAATGGGTGAGGTGTGGCTCTGGGTGATTGGTGGCCCCTGCTGGGGAAATGTTTGCATATCAAAGCATCAACATATTGAGTAGGAGGAAGTGGTTACTGGATGAATGACCATCAATACAGAAGGTGCTGCTTGCTTTCTGGGGCTATACCTTGCCTCCTTTTTAACAGCTTTGTACTCAAACGTCTACTGCAATGGTGAGGCTTACAGAAAGGGTGCCGGCGATGGGCTCCACCGAGCGCCTCCTTTAGTCTCACTTGTCTTTGCGACTAGGTTTTGAGCGCACCAGCGCTGACGCAGTGTTTTGCAAAAGGAAAGCTTAGCAGACGCGAGCAGTAGAATGCAGAATTCTAAAGACGGCGACTCCGCTCTAATGTCTGACCGCCTTACGGTCCAAGCGAGAGAGAGGTTTGCTCATTTTCTTCTTTTTTCATTGTCAAGGGCCAAAACAGTAGCGTCCCTCGAGCCGGATTCGAACCAGCGACCTAAGGATGTCCGGCCTTCTCCACTACAGTCCTCCGCTCTACCAACTGAGCTATCGAGGGAGCCGTGCGTGTCCTCTCTCTGACGTTCACAGCCCGAGGCAGGGTGGAGTTCCTGTTCTTTGGAAAGCACAGCACTGTGTCATGTTGGATCTAACAGAGATTCCTGGGCTCGTTGTCGTTTCCTCGGCTTGCTCTCTTCAGTGGACCAAACATGTGGCCTTTGAGGATCCTGTATGTCCCTGCTGCTGCTCCTGCTTCTGTCGTAGAGCCCGGATAGCTCAGTCGGTAGAGCATCAGATTTTAATCTGAGGTTCCAGGGTTCAAGTCCCTGTTCGGGTGTTATGGTGACTCAGGTCTAAGCCCCACCCCCTGGGCTTTTGTTTGCGGCCCTCCTCATTGCAAGGGCACAGACTTCCGCATTAGCAGCGCAGAGGTCCTTGTGTGGTGTTTGTCCTGGACGGAGTCAAAGGGGCCTGGAAGACGACAGTGAAACAATGGTGGTACGTCTTTGGCATTTTTTTCCTCTTCCGTCGGCTCTTCTCGTTGCAAATTCCCAAAGCTTCAAATTAGGCAGGGCAGAGGTAATTGTGGGGTGTGTGGGCTGGGCAAAAAGAAGGGCTTTGCTCCCTTTGGCCTGTGAGAGGATAAGAGGCTTAAACTGTGGTGTGAGCAAGCTCTCTCCGTGGGTGCCAGTGGTGTAGTGGTATCATGCAAGATTCCCATTCTTGCGACCCGGGTTCGATTCCTGGCTGGCGCAGCCTGGGCTCTAGCTTGTGGGCCTGGCACTGATTAATGGGTGAGGTGTGGCTCTGGGTGATTGGTGGCCCCTGCTGGGGAAATGTTTGCATATCAAAGCATCAACATATTGAGTAGGAGGAAGTGGTTACTGGATGAATGACCATCAATACAGAAGGTGCTGCTTGCTTTCTGGGGCTATACCTTGCCTCCTTTTTAACAGCTTTGTACTCAAACGTCTACTGCAATGGTGAGGCTTACAGAAAGGGTGCCGGCGATGGGCTCCACCGAGCGCCTCCTTTAGTCTCACTTGTCTTTGCGACTAGGTTTTGAGCGCACCAGCGCTGACGCAGTGTTTTGCAAAAGGAAAGCTTAGCAGACGCGAGCAGTAGAATGCAGAATTCTAAAGACGGCGACTCCGCTCTAATGTCTGACCGCCTTACGGTCCAAGCGAGAGAGAGGTTTGCTGATTTTCTTCTTTTTTGATTGTCAAGGGCCAAAACAGTAGCGTCCCTCGAGCCGGATTCCAACCAGCGACCTAAGGATGTCCGGCCTTCTCCACTACAGTCCTCCGCTCTACCAACTGAGCTATCGAGGGAGCCGTGCGTGTCCTCTCTCTGACGTTCACAGCCCGAGGCAGGGTGGAGTTCCTGTTCTTTGGAAAGCACAGCACTGTGTCATGTTGGATCTAACAGAGATTCCTGGGCTCGTTGTCGTTTCCTCGGCTTGCTCTCTTCAGTGGACCAAACATGTGGCCTTTGAGGATCCTGTATGTCCCTGCTGCTGCTCCTGCTTCTGTCGTAGAGCCCGGATAGCTCAGTCGGTAGAGCATCAGACTTTTAATCTGAGGGTCCAGGGTTCAAGTCCCTGTTCAGGTGTTATGGTGACTCAGGTCTAAGCCCCACCCCCCGGGCTTTTGTTTGCGGCCCTCCTCATTGCAAGGGCACAGAATTCCGCATTAGCAGCGCAGAGGTCCTTGTGTGGTGTTTGTCCTGGACGGAGTCAAAGGGGCCTGGAAGACGACAGTGAAACAATGGTGGTACGTCTTTGGCATTTTTTTCCTCTTCCGTCGGCTCTTCTCGTTGCAAATTCCCAAAGCTTCAAATTAGGCAGGGCAGAGGTAATTGTGGGGTGTGTGGGCTGGGCAAAAAGAAGGGCTTTGCTCCCTTTGGCCTGTGAGAGGATAAGAGGCTTAAACTGTGGTGTGAGCAAGCTCTCTCCGTGGGCGCCAGTGGTGTAGTGGTATCATGCAAGATTCCCATTCTTGCGACCCGGGTTCGATTCCCGGCTGGCGCAGCCTGGGCTCTAGCTTGTGGGCCTGGCACTGATTAATGGGTGAGGTGTGGCTCTGGGTGATTGGTGGCCCCTGCTGGGGAAATGTTTGCATATCAAAGCATCAACATATTGAGTAAGAGGAAGTGGTTATTGGATGAATGACCATCAATACAGAAGTTGCTGCTTGCTTGCTTTCTGGGGCTATACCTTGCCTCCTTTTTAACAGCTTTGTACTCAAACGTCTACTGCAATGGTGAGGCTTACAGAAAGGGTGCCGGCGATGGGCTCCACCGAGCGCCTCCTTTAGTCTCACTTGTCTTTGCGACTAGGTTTTGAGCGCACCAGCGCTGACGCAGTGTTTTGCAAAAGGAAAGCTTAGCAGACGCGAGCAGTAGAATGCAGAATTCTAAAGACGGCGACTCCGCTCTAATGTCTGACCGCCTTACGGTCCAAGCGAGAGAGAGGTTTGCTCATTTTCTTCTTTTTTGATTGTCAAGGGCCAAAACAGTAGCGTCCCTCGAGCCGGATTCCAACCAGCGACCTAAGGATGTCCGGCCTTCTCCACTACAGTCCTCCGCTCTACCAACTGAGCTATCGAGGGAGCCGTGCGTGTCCTCTCTCTGACGTTCACAGCCCGAGGCAGGGTGGAGTTCCTGTTCTTTGGAAAGCACAGCACTGTGTCATGTTGGATCTAACAGAGATTCCTGGGCTCGTTGTCGTTTCCTCGGCTTGCTCTCTTCAGTGGACCAAACATGTGGCCTTTGAGGATCCTGTATGTCCCTGCTGCTGCTCCTGCTTCTGTCGTAGAGCCCGGATAGCTCAGTCGGTAGAACATCAGACTTTTAATCTGAGGGTCCAGGGTTCAAGTCCCTGTTCGGGTGTTATGGTGACTCAGGTCTAAGCCCCACCCCCTGGGCTTTTGTTTGCGGCCCTCCTCATTGCAAGGGCACAGAATTCCGCATTAGCAGCGCAGAGGTCCTTGTGTGGTGTTTGTCCTGGACGGAGTCAAAGGGGCCTGGAAGACGACAGTGAAACAATGGTGGTACGTCTTTGGCATTTTTTTCCTCTTCCGTCGGCTCTTCTCGTTGCAAATTCCCAAAGCTTCAAATTAGGCAGGGCAGAGGTAATTGTGGGGTGTGTGGGCTGGGCAAAAAGAAGGGCTTTGCTCCCTTTGGCCTGTGAGAGGATAAGAGGCTTAAACTGTGGTGTGAGCACGCTCTCTCCGTGGGCGCCAGTGGTGTAGTGGTATCATGCAAGATTCCCATTCTTGCGACCCGGGTTCGATTCCCGGCTGGCGCAGCCTGGGCTCTAGCTTGTGGGCCTGGCACTGATTAATGGGTGAGGTGTGGCTCTGGCTGATTGGTGGCCCTTGCTGGGGAAATGTTTGCATATCAAAGCATCAACATATTGAGTAGGAGGAAGTGGTTACTGGATGAATGACCATCAATACAGAAGGTGCTGCTTGCTTTCTGGGGCTATACCTTGCCTCCTTTTTAACAGCTTTGTACTCAAACGTCTACTGCAATGGTGAGGCTTACAGAAAGGGTGCCGGCGATGGGCTCCACCGAGCGCCTCCTTTAGTCTCACTTGTCTTTGCGACTAGGTTTTGAGCGCACCAGCGCTGACGCAGTGTTTTGCAAAAGGAAAGCTTAGCAGACGCGAGCAGTAGAATGCAGAATTCTAAAGACGGCGACTCCGCTCTAATGTCTGACCGCCTTACGGTCCAAGCGAGAGAGAGGTTTGCTCATTTTCTTCTTTTTTGATTGTCAAGGGCCAAAACAGCAGCGTCCCTCGAGCCGGATTCGAACCAGCGACCTAAGGATTTCCGGCCTTCTCCACTACAGTCCTCCGCTCTACCAACTGAGCTATTGAGGGAGCTGTGCGTGTCCTCTCTCTGACGTTCACAGCCCGAGGCAGGGTGGAGTTCCTGTTCTTTGGAAAGCACAGCACTGTGTCATGTTGGATCTAACAGAGATTCCTGGGCTCGTTGTCGTTTCCTCGGCTTGCTCTCTTCAGTGGACCAAACATGTGGCCTTTGAGGATCCTGTATGTCCCTGCTGCTGCTCCTGCTTCTGTCGTAGAGCCCGGATAGCTCAGTCGGTAGAGCATCAGACTTTTAATCTGAGGGTCCAGGGTTCAAGTCCCTGTTCAGGTGTTATGGTGACTCAGGTCTAAGCCCCACCCCCCGGGCTTTTGTTTGCGGCCCTCCTCATTGCAAGGGCACAGAATTCCGCATTAGCAGCGCAGAGGTCCTTGTGTGGTGTTTGTCCTGGACGGAGTCAAAGGGGCCTGGAAGACGACAGTGAAACAATGGTGGTACGTCTTTGGCATTTTTTTCCTCTTCCGTCGGCTCTTCTCGTTGCAAATTCCCAAAGCTTCAAATTAGGCAGGGCAGAGGTAATTGTGGGGTGTGTGGGCTGGGCAAAAAGAAGGGCTTTGCTCCCTTTGGCCTGTGAGAGGATAAGAGGCTTAAACTGTGGTGTGAGCACGCTCTCTCCGTGGTCGCCAGTGGTGTAGTGGTATCATGCAAGATTCCCATTCTTGCGACCCGGGTTTGATTCCCGGCTGGCGCAGCCTGGGCTCTAGCTTGTGGGCCTGGCATTGATTAATGGGTGAGGTGTGGCTCTGGCTGATTGGTGGCCCCTGCTGGGGAAATGTTTGCATATCAAAGCATCAACATATTGAGTAGGAGGAAGTGGTTACTGGATGAATGACCATCAATACAGAAGGTGCTGCTTGCTTTCTGGGGCTATACCTTGCCTCCTTTTTAACAGCTTTGTACTCAAACGTCTACTGCAATGGTGAGGCTTACAGAAAGGGTGCTGGCGATGGGCTCCACCGAGCGCCTCCTTTAGTCTCACTTGTCTTTGCGACTAGGTTTTGAGCGCACCAGCGCTGACGCAGTGTTTTGCAAAAGGAAAGCTTAGCAGACGCGAGCAGTAGAATGCAGAATTCTAAAGACGGCGACTCCGCTCTAATGTCTGACCGCCTTACGGTCCAAGCGAGAGAGAGGTTTGCTCATTTTCTTCTTTTTTCATTGTCAAGGGCCAAAACAGTAGCGTCCCTCGAGCCGGATTCCAACCAGCGACCTAAGGATGTCCGGCCTTCTCCACTACAGTCCTCCGCTCTACCAACTGAGCTATCGAGGGAGCCGTGCGTGTCCTCTCTCTGACGTTCACAGCCCGAGGCAGGGTGGAGTTCCTGTTCTTTGGAAAGCACAGCACTGTGTCATGTTGGATCTAACAGAGATTCCTGGGCTCGTTGTCGTTTCCTCGGCTTGCTCTCTTCAGTGGACCAAACATGTGGCCTTTGAGGATCCTGTATGTCCCTGCTGCTGCTCCTGCTTCTGTCGTAGAGCCCGGATAGCTCAGTCGGTAGAGCATCAGACTTTTAATCTGAGGGTCCAGGGTTCAAGTCCCTGTTCGGGTGTTATGGTGACTCAGGTCTAAGCCCCACCCCCCGGGCTTTTGTTTGCGGCCCTCCTCATTGCAAGGGCACAGAATTCCGCATTAGCAGCGCAGAGGTCCTTGTGTGGTGTTTGTCCTGGACGGAGTCAAAGGGGCCTGGAAGACGACAGTGAAACAATGGTGGTACGTCTTTGGCATTTTTTTCCTCTTCCGTCGGCTCTTCTCGTTGCAAATTCCCAAAGCTTCAAATTAGGCAGGGCAGAGGTAATTGTGGGGTGTGTGGGCTGGGCAAAAAGAAGGGCTTTGCTCCCTTTGGCCTGTGAGAGGATAAGAGGCTTAAACTGTGGTGTGAGCAAGCTCTCTCCGTGGGCGCCAGTGGTGTAGTGGTATCATGCAAGATTCCCATTCTTGCGACCCGGGTTCGATTCCCGGCTGGCGCAGCCTGGGCTCTAGCTTGTGGGCCTGGCACTGATTAATGGGTGAGGTGTGGCTCTGGGTGATTGGTGGCCCCTGCTGGGGAAATGTTTGCATATCAAAGCATCAACATATTGAGTAAGAGGAAGTGGTTATTGGATGAATGACCATCAATACAGAAGTTGCTGCTTGCTTGCTTTCTGGGGCTATACCTTGCCTCCTTTTTAACAGCTTTGTACTCAAACGTCTACTGCAATGGTGAGGCTTACAGAAAGGGTGCCGGCGATGGGCTCCACCGAGCGCCTCCTTTAGTCTCACTTGTCTTTGCGACTAGGTTTTGAGCGCACCAGCGCTGACGCAGTGTTTTGCAAAAGGAAAGCTTAGCAGACGCGAGCAGTAGAATGCAGAATTCTAAAGACGGCGACTCCGCTCTAATGTCTGACCGCCTTACGGTCCAAGCGACAGAGAGGTTTGCTCATTTTCTTCTTTTTTCATTGTCAAGGGCCAAAACAGTAGCGTCCCTCGAGCCGGATTCGAACCAGCGACCTAAGGATGTCCGGCCTTCTCCACTACAGTCCTCCGCTCTACCAACTGAGCTATCGAGGGAGCCGTGCGTGTCCTCTCTCTGACGTTCACAGCCCGAGGCAGGGTGGAGTTCCTGTTCTTTGGAAAGCACAGCACTGTGTCATGTTGGATCTAACAGAGATTCCTGGGCTCGTCGTTTCCTCGGCTTGCTCTCTTCAGTGGACCAAACATGTGGCCTTTGAGGATCCTGTATGTCCCTGCTGCTGCTCCTGCTTCTGTCGTAGAGCCCGGATAGCTCAGTCGGTAGAGCATCAGACTTTTAATCTGAGGGTCCAGGGTTCAAGTCCCTGTTCGGGTGTTATGGTGACTCAGGTCTAAGCCCCACCCCCCGGGCTTTTGTTTGCGGCCCTCCTCATTGCAAGGGCACAGACTTCCGCATTAGCAGCGCAGAGGTCCTTGTGTGGTGTTTGTCCTGGACGGAGTCAAAGGGGCCTGGAAGACGACAGTGAAACAATGGTGGTACGTCTTTGGCATTTTTTTCCTCTTCCGTCGGCTCTTCTCGTTGCAAATTCCCAAAGCTTCAAATTAGGCAGGGCAGAGGTAATTGTGGGGTGTGTGGGCTGGGCAAAAAGAAGGGCTTTGCTCCGGCCTGTGAGAGGATAAGAGGCTTAAACTGTGGTGTGAGCAAGCTCTCTCCGTGGGCGCCAGTGGTGTAGTGGTATCATGCAAGATTCCCATTCTTGCGACCTGGGTTCGATTCCTGGCTGGCGCAGCCTGGGCTCTAGCTTGCGGGCTTGGGAGCAAGCACTGATTAATGGGTGAGGTGTGGCTCTGGGTGATTGGTGGCCCCTGCTGGGGAAATGTTTGCATATCAAAGCATCAACATATTGAGTAGGAGGAAGTGGTTACTGGATGAATGACCATCAATACAGAAGGTGCTGCTTGCTTTCTGGGGCTATACCTTGCCTCCTTTTTAACAGCTTTGTACTCAAACGTCTACTGCAATGGTGAGGCTTACAGAAAGGGTGCCGGCGATGGGCTCCACCGAGCGCCTCCTTTAGTCTCACTTGTCTTTGCGACTAGGTTTTGAGCGCACCAGCACTGACGCAGTGTTTTGCAAAAGGAAAGCTTAGCAGACGCGAGCAGTAGAATGCAGAATTCTAAAGACGGCGACTCCACTCTAATGTCTGACCGCCTTACGGTCCAAGCGAGAGAGAGGTTTGCTCTTTTTCTTCTTTTTTGATTGTCAAGGGCCAAAACAGTAGCGTCCCTCGAGCCGGATTCGAACCAGCGACCTAAGGATGTCCGGCCTTCTCCACTACAGTCCTCCGCTCTACCAACTGAGCTATCGAGGGAGCCGTGCGTGTCCTCTCTCTGACGTTCACAGCCCGAGGCAGGGTGGAGTTCCTGTTCTTTGGAAAGCACGGCACTGTGTCATGTTGGATCTAACAGATTCCTGGGCTCGTTGTCGTTTCCTCGGCTTGCTCTCTTCAGTGGACCAAACGTGGCCTTTGAGGATCCTGTATGTCCCTGCTGCTGCTCCTGCTTCTGTCGTAGAGCCCGGATAGCTCAGTCGGTAGAGCATCAGACTTTTAATCTGAGGGTCCAGGGTTCAAGTCCCTGTTTGGGTGTTATGGTGACTCAGGTCTAAGCCCCACCCCCCGGGCTTTTGTTTGCGGCCCTCCTCATTGCAAGGGCACAGAATTCCGCATTAGCAGCGCAGAGGTCCTTGTGTGGTGTTTGTCCTGGACGGAGTCAAAGGGGCCTGGAAGACGACAGTGAAACAATGGTGGTACGTCTTTGGCATTTTTTTCCTCTTCCGTCGGCTCTTCTCGTTGCAAATTCCCAAAGCTTCAAATTAGGCAGGGCAGAGGTAATTGTGGGGTGTGTGGGCTGGGCAAAAAGAAGGGCTTTGCTCCCTTTGGCCTGTGAGAGGATAAGAGGCTTAAACTGTGGTGTGAGCAAGCGCTCTCCGTGGGCGCCAGTGGTGTAGTGGTGTCATGCAAGATTCCCATTCTTGCGACCCGGGTTCGATTCCCGGCTGGCGCAGCCTGGGCTCTAGCTTGTGGGCTTGGGAGCAAGCACTGATTAATGGGTGAGGTGTGGCTCTGGGTGATTGGTGGCCCCTGCTGGGGAAATGTTTGCATATCAAAGCATCAACATATTGAGTAGGAGGAAGTGGTTACTGGTTGAATGACCATCAATACAGAAGGTGCTGCTTGCTTTCTGGGGCTATACCTGGCCTCCTTTGTAACAGCTTTGTACTCAAACGTCTACTGCAATGGTGAGGCTTACAGAAAGGGTGCCGGCGATGGGCTCCACCGAGCGCCTCCTTTAGTGTCACTTGTCTTTGCGACTAGGTTTTGAGCGCACCAGCACTGACGCAGTGTTTTGCAAAAGGAAAGCTTAGCAGACGCGAGCAGTAGAATGCAGAATTCTAAAGACGGCGACTCCGCTCTAATGTCTGACCGCCTTACGGTCCAAGCGAGAGAGAGGTTTGCTCATTTTCTTCTTTTTTCATTGTCAAGGGCCAAAACAATAGCGTCCCTCGAGCCGGATTCGAACCAGCGACCTAAGGATGTCCGGCCTTCTCCACTACAGTCCTCCGCTCTACCAACTGAGCTATCGAGGGAGCCGTGCGTGTCCTCTCTCTGACGTTCACAGCCCGAGGCAGGGTGGAGTTCCTGTTCTTTGGAAAGCACGGCACTGTGTCATGTTGGATCTAACAGATTCCTGGGCTCGTTGTCGTTTCCTCGGCTTGCTCTCTTCAGTGGACCAAACGTGGCCTTTGAGGATCCTGTATGTCCCTGCTGCTGCTCCTGCTTCTGTCGTAGAGCCCGGATAGCTCAGTCGGTAGAGCATCAGACTTTTAATCTGAGGGTCCAGGGTTCAAGTCCCTGTTCGGGTGTTACGGTGACTCAGGTCTAAGCCCCACCCCCCGGGCTTTTGTTTGCGGCCCTCCTCATTGCAAGGGCACAGAATTCCGCATTAGCAGCGCAGAGGTCCTTGTGTGGTGTTTGTCCTGGACGGAGTCAAAGGGGCCTGGAAGACGACAGTGAAACAATGGTGGTACGTCTTTGGCATTTTTTTCCTATTCCGTCGGCTCTTCTCGTTGCAAATTCCCAAAGCTTCAAATTAGGCAGGGCAGAGGTAATTGTGGGGTGTGTGGGCTGGGCAAAAAGAAGGGCTTTGCTCCCTTTGGCCTGTGAGAGGATAAGAGGCTTAAACTGTGGTGTGAGCACGCTCTCTCCGTGGGCGCCAGTGGTGTAGTGGTATCATGCAAGATTCCCATTTTGCGACCCGGGTTCGATTCCCGGCTGGCGCAGCCTGGGCTCTAGCTTGTGGGCCTGGCACTGATTAATGGGTGAGGTGTGGCTCTGGGTGATTGGTGGCCCCTGCTGGGGAAATGTTTGCATATCAAAGCATCAACATATTGAGTAGGAGGAAGTGGTTACTGGATGAATGACCATCAATACAGAAGGTGCTGCTTGCTTTCTGGGGCTATACCTGGCCTCCTTTTTAACAGCTTTGTACTCAAACGTCTACTGCAATGGTGAGGCTTACAGAAAGGGTGCCGGCGATGGGCTCCACCGAGCGCCTCCTTTAGTCTCACTTGTCTTTGCGACTAGGTTTTGAGCGCACCAGCACTGACGCAGTGTTTTGCAAAAGGAAAGCTTAGCAGACGCGAGCAGTAGAATGCAGAATTCTAAAGACGGCGACTCCGCTCTAATGTCTGACCGCCTTACGGTCCAAGCGAGAGAGAGGTTTGCTCATTTTCTTCTTTTTTGATTGTCAAGGGCCAAAACAGTCCCTCGAGCGTCCCTCGAGCCGGATTCGAACCAGCGACCTAAGGATGTCCGGCCTTCTCCACTACAGTCCTCCGCTCTACCAACTGAGCTATCGAGGGAGCCGTGCGTGTCCTCTCTCTGACGTTCACAGCCCGAGGCAGGGTGGAGTTCCTGTTCTTTGGAAAGCACAGCACTGTGTCATGTTGGATCTAACAGAGATTTCTGGGCTCGTTGTCGTTTCCTCGGCTTGCTCTCTTCAGTGGACCAAACATGTGGCCTTTGAGGATCCTGTATGTCCCTGCTGCTGCTCCTGCTTCTGTCGTAGAGCCCGGATAGCTCAGTCGGTAGAGCATCAGACTTTTAATCTGAGGGTCCAGGGTTCAAGTCCCTGTTCGGGTGTTATGGTGACTCAGGTCTAAGCCCCACCCCCCGGGCTTTTGTTTGCGGCCCTCCTCATTGCAAGGGCACAGACTTCCGCATTAGCAGCGCAGAGGTCCTTGTGTGGTGTTTGTCCTGGACGGAGTCAAAGGGGCCTGGAAGACGACAGTGAAACAATGGTGGTACGTCTTTGGCATTTTTTTCCTCTTCCGTCGGCTCTTCTCGTTGCAAATTCCCAAAGCTTCAAATTAGGCAGGGCAGAGGTAATTGTGGGGTGTGTGGGCTGGGCAAAAAGAAGGGCTTTGCTCCCTTTGGCCTGTGAGAGGATAAGAGGCTTAAACTGTGGTGTGACCAAGCTCTCTCTGTGGGCGCCAGTGGTGTAGTGGTATCATGCAAGATTCCCATTCTTGCGACCCGGGTTCGATTCCCGGCTGGCGCAGCCTGGGCTCTAGCTTGTGGGCCTGGCACTGATTAATGGGTGAGGTGTGGCTCTGGGTGATTGGTGGCCCCTGCTGGGGAAATGTTTGCATATCAAAGCATCAACATATTGAGTAGGAGGAAGTGGTTACTGGATGAATGACCATCAATACAGAAGGTGCTGCTTGCTTTCTGGGGCTATACCTTGCCTCCTTTTTAACAGCTTTGTACTCAAACGTCTACTGCAATGGTGAGGCTTACAGAAAGGGTGCCGGCGATGGGCTCCACCGAGCGCCTCCTTTAGTCTCACTTGTCTTTGCGACTAGGTTTTGAGCGCACCAGCGCTGACGCAGTGTTTTGCAAAAGGAAAGCTTAGCAGACGCGAGCAGTAGAATGCAGAATTCTAAAGACAGCGACTCCGCTCTAATGTCTGACAGCCTTACGGTCCAAGCGAGAGAGAGGTTTGCTCATTTTCTTCTTTTTTCATTGTCAAGGGCCAAAACAGTAGCGTCCCTCGAGCCGGATTCGAACCAGCGACCTAAGGATGTCCGGCCTTCTCCACTACAGTCCTCCGCTCTACCAACTGAGCTATCGAGGAAGCCGTGCGTGTCCTTTCTCTGACGTTCACAGCCCGAGGCAGGGTGGAGTTCCTGTTCTTTGGAAAGCACAGCACTGTGTCATGTTGGATCTAACAGAGATTCCTGGGCTCGTTGTCGTTTCCTCGGCTTGCTCTCTTCAGTGGACCAAACATGTGGCCTTTGAGGATCCTGTATGTCCCTGCTGCTGCTCCTGCTTCTGTCGTAGAGCCCGGATAGCTCAGTCGGTAGAGCATCAGATTTTAATCTGAGGGTCCAGGGTTCAACTCCCTGTTCGGGTGTTATGGTGACTCAGGTCTAAGCCCCACCCCCCGGGCTCTTGTTTGCGGCCCTCCTCATTGCAAGGGCACAGACTTCCGCATTAGCAGCGCAGAGGTCCTTGTGTGGTGTTTGTCCTGGACGGAGTCAAAGGGGCCTGGAAGACGACAGTGAAACAATGGTGGTACGTCTTTGGCATTTTTTTCCTCTTCCGTCGGCTCTTCTCGTTGCAAATTCCCAAAGCTTCAAATTAGGCAGGGCAGAGGTAATTGTGGGGTGTGTGGGCTGGGCAAAAAGAAGGGCTTTGCTCCCTTTGGCCTGTGAGAGGATAAGAGGCTTAAACTGTGGTGTGAGCAAGCTCTCTCCGTGGGCGCCAGTGGTGTAGTGGTATCATGCAAGATTCCCATTCTTGCGACCCGGGTTCGATTCCTGGCTGGCGCAGCCTGGGCTCTAGCTTGTGGGCCTGGCACTGATTAATGGGTGAGGTGTGGCTCTGGGTGATTGGTGGCCCCTGCTGGGGAAATGTTTGCATATCAAAGCATCAACATATTGAGTAGGAGGAAGTGGTTACTGGATGAATGACCATCAATACAGAAGGTGCTGCTTGCTTTCTGGGGCTATACCTGGCCTCCTTTTTAACAGCTTTGTACTCAAACGTCTACTGCAATGGTGAGGCTTACAGAAAGGGTGCCGGCGATGGGCTCCACCGAGCGCCTCCTTTAGTCTCACTTGTCTTTGCGACTAGGTTTTGAGCGCACCAGCACTGACGCAGTGTTTTGCAAAAGGAAAGCTTAGCAGACGCGAGCAGTAGAATGCAGAATTCTAAAGACGGCGACTCCGCTCTAATGTCTGACCGCCTTACGGTCCAAGCGAGAGAGAGGTTTGCTCATTTTCTTCTTTTTTGATTGTCAAGCGCCAAAACAGTAGCGTCCCTCGAGCCGGATTCGAACCAGCGACCTAAGGATGTCCGGCCTTCTCCACTACAGTCCTCCGCTCTACCAACTGAGCTATCGAGGGAGCCGTGCGTGTCCTCTCTCTGACGTTCACAGCCCGAGGCAGGGTGGAGTTCCTGTTCTTTGGAAAGCACAGCACTGTGTCATGTTGGATCTAACAGAGATTTCTGGGCTCGTTGTCGTTTCCTCGGCTTGCTCTCTTCAGTGGACCAAACATGTGGCCTTTGAGGATCCTGTATGTCCCTGCTGCTGCTCCTGCTTCTGTCGTAGAGCCCGGATAGCTCAGTCGGTAGAGCATCAGACTTTTAATCTGAGGGTCCAGGGTTCAAGTCCCTGTTCGGGTGTTATGGTGACTCAGGTCTAAGCCCCACCCCCCGGGCTTTTGTTTGCGGCCCTCCTCATTGCAAGGGCACAGACTTCCGCATTAGCAGCGCAGAGGTCCTTGTGTGGTGTTTGTCCTGGACGGAGTCAAAGGGGCCTGGAAGACGACAGTGAAACAATGGTGGTACGTCTTTGGCATTTTTTTCCTCTTCCGTCGGCTCTTCTCGTTGCAAATTCCCAAAGCTTCAAATTAGGCAGGGCAGAGGTAATTGTGGGGTGTGTGGGCTGGGCAAAAAGAAGGGCTTTGCTCCCTTTGGCCTGTGAGAGGATAAGAGGCTTAAACTGTGGTGTGACCAAGCTCTCTCTGTGGGCGCCAGTGGTGTAGTGGTATCATGCAAGATTCCCATTCTTGCGACCCGGGTTCGATTCCCGGCTGGCGCAGCCTGGGCTCTAGCTTGTGGGCCTGGCACTGATTAATGGGTGAGGTGTGGCTCTGGGTGATTGGTGGCCCCTGCTGGGGAAATGTTTGCATATCAAAGCATCAACATATTGAGTAGGAGGAAGTGGTTACTGGATGAATGACCATCAATACAGAAGGTGCTGCTTGCTTTCTGGGGCTATACCTTGCCTCCTTTTTAACAGCTTTGTACTCAAACGTCTACTGCAATGGTGAGGCTTACAGAAAGGGTGCCGGCGATGGGCTCCACCGAGCGCCTCCTTTAGTCTCACTTGTCTTTGCGACTAGGTTTTGAGCGCACCAGCGCTGACGCAGTGTTTTGCAAAAGGAAAGCTTAGCAGACGCGAGCAGTAGAATGCAGAATTCTAAAGACAGCGACTCCGCTCTAATGTCTGACAGCCTTACGGTCCAAGCGAGAGAGAGGTTTGCTCATTTTCTTCTTTTTTCATTGTCAAGGGCCAAAACAGTAGCGTCCCTCGAGCCGGATTCGAACCAGCGACCTAAGGATGTCCGGCCTTCTCCACTACAGTCCTCCGCTCTACCAACTGAGCTATCGAGGAAGCCGTGCGTGTCCTTTCTCTGACGTTCACAGCCCGAGGCAGGGTGGAGTTCCTGTTCTTTGGAAAGCACAGCACTGTGTCATGTTGGATCTAACAGAGATTCCTGGGCTCGTTGTCGTTTCCTCGGCTTGCTCTCTTCAGTGGACCAAACATGTGGCCTTTGAGGATCCTGTATGTCCCTGCTGCTGCTCCTGCTCCTGCTTCTGTCGTAGAGACCGGATAGCTCAGTCGGTAGAACATCAGACTTTTAATCTGAGGGTCCAGGGTTCAAGTCCCTGTTCGGGTGTTATGGTGACTCAGGTCTAAGCCCCACCCCCCGGGCTTTTGTTTGCGGCCCTCCTCATTGCAAGGGCACAGAATTCCGCATTAGCAGCGCAGAGGTCCTTGTGTGGTGTTTGTCCTGGACGGAGTCAAAGGGGCCTGGAAGACGACAGTGAAACAATGGTGGTACGTCTTTGGCATTTTTTTCCTCTTCCGTCGGCTCTTCTCGTTGCAAATTCCCAAAGCTTCAAATTAGGCAGGGCAGAGGTAATTGTGGGGTGTGTGGGCTGGGCAAAAAGAAGGGCTTTGCTCCCTTTGGCCTGTGAGAGGATAAGAGGCTTAAACTGTGGTGTGAGCAAGCTCTCCCCGTGGGCGCCAGTGGTGTAGTGGTATCATGCAAGATTCCCATTCTTGCGACCCGGGTTCGATTCCCGGCTGGCGCAGCCTGGGCTCTGGCTTGTGGGCCTGGAACTGATTAATGGGTGAGGTGTGGCTGTGGGTGATTGGTGGCCCCTGCTGGGGAAATGTTTGCATATCAAAGCATCAACATATTGAGTAAGAGGAAGTGGTTATTGGATGAATGACCATCAATACAGAAGGTGCTGCTTGCTTTCTGGGGCTATACCTGGCCTCCTTTTTAACAGCTTTGTACTCAAACGTCTACTGCAATGGTGAGGCTTACAGAAAGGGTGCCGGCGATGGGCTCCACCGAGCGCCTCCTTTAGTCTCACTTGTCTTTGCGACTAGGTTTTGAGCGCACCAGCGCTGACGCAGTGTTTTGCAAAAGGAAAGCTTAGCAGACGCGAGCAGTAGAATGCAGAATTCTAAAGACGGCGACTCCGCTCTAATGTCTGACCGCCTTACGGTCCAAGCGACAGAGAGGTTTGCTCATTTTCTTCTTTTTTCATTGTCAAGGGCCAAAACAGTAGCGTCCCTCGAGCCGGATTCGAACCAGCGACCTAAGGATGTCCGGCCTTCTCCACTACAGTCCTCCGCTCTACCAACTGAGCTATCGAGGGAGCCGTGCGTGTCCTCTCTCTGACGTTCACAGCCCGAGGCAGGGTGGAGTTCCTGTTCTTTGGAAAGCACAGCACTGTGTCATGTTGGATCTAACAGAGATTCCTGGGCTCGTTGTCGTTTCCTCGGCTTGCTCTCTTCTGTGGACCAAACATGTGGCCTTTGAGGATCCTGTATGTCCCTGCTGCTGCTCCTGCTTCTGTCGTAGAGCCCGGATAGCTCAGTCGGTAGAGCATCAGATTTTAATCTGAGGGTCCAGGGTTCAAGTCCCTGTTCGGGTGTTATGGTGACTCAGGTCTAAGCCCCACCCCCCGGGCTTTTGTTTGCGGCCCTCCTCATTGCAAGGGCACAGACTTCCGCATTAGCAGCGCAGAGGTCCTTGTGTGGTGTTTGTCCTGGACGGAGTCAAAGGGGCCTGGAAGACGACAGTGAAACAATGGTGGTACGTCTTTGGCATTTTTTTCCTCTTCCGTCGGCTCTTCTCGTTGCAAATTCCCAAAGCTTCAAATTAGGCAGGGCAGAGGTAATTGTGGGGTGTGTGGGCTGGGCAAAAAGAAGGGCTTTGCTCCCTTTGGCCTGTGAGAGGATAAGAGGCTTAAACTGTGGTGTGAGCAAGCTCTCTCCGTGGGCGCCAGTGGTGTAGTGGTATCATGCAAGATTCCCATTCTTGCGACCCGGGTTCGATTCCTGGCTGGCGCAGCCTGGGCTCTAGCTTGTGGGCCTGGCACTGATTAATGGGTGAGGTGTGGCTCTGGGTGATTGGTGGCCCCTGCTGGGGAAATGTTTGCATATCAAAGCATCAACATATTGAGTAGGAGGAAGTGGTTACTGGATGAATGACCATCAATACAGAAGGTGCTGCTTGCTTTCTGGGTCTATACCTTGCCTCCTTTTTAACAGCTTTGTACTCAAACGTCTACTGCAATGGTGAGGCTTACAGAAAGGGTGCCGGCGATGGGCTCCACCGAGCGCCTCCTTTAGTCTCACTTGTCTTTGCGACTAGGTTTTGAGCGCACCAGCGCTGACGCAGTGTTTTGCAAAAGGAAAGCTTAGCAGACGCGAGCAGTAGAATGCAGAATTCTAAAGACGGCGACTCCGCTCTAATGTCTGACCGCCTTACGGTCCAAGCGAGAGAGAGGTTTGCTCATTTTCTTCTTTTTTCATTGTCAAGGGCCAAAACAGTAGCGTCCCTCGAGCCGGATTCGAACCAGTGACCTAAGGATGTCCGGCCTTCTCCACTACAGTCCTCCGCTCTACCAACTGAGCTATCGAGGGAGCCGTGCGTGTCCTCTCTCTGACGTTCACAGCCCGAGGCAGGGTGGAGTTCCTGTTCTTTGGAAAGCACAGCACTGTGTCATGTTGGATCTAACAGAGATTCCTGGGCTCGTTGTCGTTTCCTCGGCTTGCTCTCTTCAGTGGACCAAACATGTGGCCTTTGAGGATCCTGTATGTCCCTGCTGCTGCTCCTGCTTCTGTCGTAGAGCCCGGATAGCTCAGTCGGTAGAGCATCAGACTTTTAATCTGAGGGTCCAGGGTTCAAGTCCCTGTTCGGGTGTTATGGTGACTCAGGTCTAAGCCCCACCCCCCGGGCTTTTGTTTGCGGCCCTCCTCATTGCAAGGGCACAGACTTCCGCATTAGCAGCGCAGAGGTCCTTGTGTGGTGTTTGTCCTGGACGGAGTCAAAGGGGCCTGGAAGACGACAGTGAAACAATGGTGGTACGTCTTTGGCATTTTTTTCCTCTTCCGTCGGCTCTTCTCGTTGCAAATTCCCAAAGCTTCAAATTAGGCAGGGCAGAGGTAATTGTGGGGTGTGTGGGCTGGGCAAAAAGAAGGGCTTTGCTCCCTTTGGCCTGTGAGAGGATAAGAGGCTTAAACTGTGGTGTGAGCAAGCTCTCTCCGTGGGTGCCAGTGGTGTAGTGGTATCATGCAAGATTCCCATTCTTGCGACCCGGGTTCGATTCCCGGCTGGCGCAGCCTGGGCTCTAGCTTGTGGGCCTGGCACTGATTAATGGGTGAGGTGTGGCTCTGGGTGATTGGTGGCCCCTGCTGGGGAAATGTTTGCATATCAAAGCATCAACATATTGAGTAGGAGGAAGTGGTTACTGGATGAATGACCATCAATACAGAAGGTGCTGCTTGCTTTCTGGGGCTATACCTTGCCTCCTTTTTAACAGCTTTGTACTCAAACGTCTACTGCAATGGTGAGGCTTACAGAAAGGGTGCCGGCGATGGGCTCCACCGAGCGCCTCCTTTAGTCTCACTTGTCTTTGCGACTAGGTTTTGAGCGCACCAGCGCTGACGCAGTGTTTTGCAAAAGGAAAGCTTAGCAGACGCGAGCAGTAGAATGCAGAATTCTAAAGACGGCGACTCCGCTCTAATGTCTGACCGCCTTACGGTCCAAGCGAGAGAGAGGTTTGCTCATTTTCTTCTTTTTTGATTGTCAAGGGCCAAAACAGTAGCGTCCCTCGAGCCGGATTCAAACCAGCGACCTAAGGATGTCCGGCCTTCTCCACTACAGTCCTCCGCTCTACCAACTGAGCTATCGAGGGAGCCGTGCGTGTCCTCTCTCTGACGTTCACAGCCCGAGGCAGGGTGGAGTTCCTGTTCTTTGGAAAGCACAGCACTGTGTCATGTTGGATCTAACAGAGATTCCTGGGCTCGTTGTCGTTTCCTCGGCTTGCTCTCTTCAGTGGACCAAACATGTGGCCTTTGAGGATCCTGTATGTCCCTGCTGCTACTCCTGCTTCTGTCGTAGAGCCCGGATAGCTCAGTCGGTAGAGCATCAGATTTTAATCTAAGGGTCCAGGGTTCAAGTCCCTTTTCGGGTGTTATGGTGACTCAGGTCTAAGCCCCACCCCCCGGGCTTTTGTTTGCGGCCCTCCTCATTGCAAGGGCACAGACTTCCGCATTAGCAGCGCAGAGGTCCTTGTGTGGTGTTTGTCCTGGACGGAGTCAAAGGGGCCTGGAAGACGACAGTGAAACAATGGTGGTACGTCTTTGGCATTTTTTTCCTCTTCCGTCGGCTCTTCTCGTTGCAAATTCCCAAAGCTTCAAATTAGGCAGGGCAGAGGTAATTGTGGGGTGTGTGGGCTGGGCAAAAAGAAGGGCTTTGCTCCCTTTGGCCTGTGAGAGGATAAGAGGCTTAAACTGTGGTGTGAACAAGCTCTCTCCGTGGGCGCCAGTGGTGTAGTGGTATCATGCAAGATTCCCAGTCTTGCGACCCGGGTTCGATTCCTGGCTGGCGCAGCCTGGGCTCTAGCTTGTGGGCCTGGCACTGATTAATGGGTGAGGTGTGGCTCTGGGTGATTGGTGGCCCCTGCTGGGGAAATGTTTGCATATCAAAGCATCAACATATTGAGTAGGAGGAAGTGGTTACTGGATGAATGACCATCAATACAGAAGGTGCTGCTTGCTTTCTGGGGCTATACCTTGCCTCCTCTTTAACAGCTTTGTACTCAAACGTCTACTGCAATGGTGAGGCTTACAGAAAGGGTGCCGGCGATGGGCTCCACCGAGCGCCTCCTTTAGTCTCACTTGTCTTTGCGACTAGGTTTTGAGCGCACCAGCGCTGACGCAGTGTTTTGCAAAAGGAAAGCTTAGCAGACGCGAGCAGTAGAATGCAGAATTCTAAGGACGGCGACTCCGCTCTAATGTCTGACCGCCTTACGGTCCAAGCGAGAGAGAGGTTTGCTCATTTTCTTCTTTTTTCATTGTCAAGGGCAAAAACAGTAGCGTCCCTCGAGCCGGATTCGAACCAGCGACCTAAGGATGTCCGGCCTTCTCCACTACAGTCCTCCGCTCTACCAACTGAGCTATCGAGGGAGCCGTGCGTGTCCGCTCTCTGACGTTCACAGCCCGAGGCAGGGTGGAGTTCCTGTTCTTTGGAAAGCACAGCACTGTGTCATGTTGGATCTAACAGAGATTCCTGGGCTCGTTGTCGTTTCCTCGGCTTGCTCTCTTCAGTGGACCAAACATGTGGCCTTTGAGGATCCTGTATGTCCCTGCTGCTGCTCCTGCTTCTGTCGTAGAGCTCGGATAGCTCAGTCGGTAGAGCATCAGACTTTTAATCTGAGGGTCCAGGGTTCAAGTCCCTGTTCGGGTGTTATGGTGACTCAGGTCTAAGCCCCACCCCCCGGGCTTTTGTTTGCGGCCCTCCTCATTGCAAGGGCACAGACTTCCGCATTAGCAGCGCAGAGGTCCTTGTGTGGTGTTTGTCCTGGACGGAGTCAAAGGGGCCTGGAAGACGACAGTGAAACAATGGTGGTACGTCTTTGGCATTTTTTTCCTCTTCCGTCGGCTCTTCTCGTTGCAAATTCCCAAAGCTTCAAATTAGGCAGGGCAGAGGTAATTGTGGGGTGTGTGGGCTGGGCAAAAAGAAGGGCTTTGCTCCCTTTGGCCTGTGAGAGGATAAGAGGCTTAAACTGTGGTGTGAGCAAGCTCTCTCCGTGGGCGCCAGTGGTGTAGTGGTATCATGCAAGATTCCCATTCTTGCGACCCGGGTTCGATTCCCGGCTGGCGCAGCCTGGGCTCTAGCTTGTGGGCCTGGCACTGATTAATGGGTGAGGTGTGGCTCTGGGTGATTGGTGGCCCCTGCTGGGGAAATGTTTGCATATCAAAGCATCAACATATTGAGTAGGAGGAAGTGGTTACTGGATGAATGACCATCAATACAGAAGGTGCTGCTTGCTTTCTGGGGCTATACCTTGCCTCCTTTTTAACAGCTTTGTACTCAAACGTCTACTGCAATGGTGAGGCTTACAGAAAGGGTGCCGGCGATGGGCTCCACCGAGCGCCTCCTTTAGTCTCACTTGTCTTTGCGACTAGGTTTTGAGCGCACCAGCGCTGACGCAGTGTTTTGCAAAAGGAAAGCTTAGCAGACGCGAGCAGTAGAATGCAGAATTCTAAAGACGGCGACTCCGCTCTAATGTCTGACCGCCTTACGGTCCAAGCGAGAGAGAGGTTTGCTCATTTTCTTCTTTTTTCATTGTCAAGGGCCAAAACAGTAGCGTCCCTCGAGCCGGATTCGAACCAGCGACCTAAGGATGTCCGGCCTTCTCCACTACAGTCCTCCGCTCTACCAACTGAGCTATCGAGGGAGCCGTGCGTGTCCTCTCTCTGACGTTCACAGCCCGAGGCAGGGTGGAGTTCCTGTTCTTTGGAAAGCACAGCACTGTGTCATGTTGGATCTAACAGAGATTCCTGGGCTCGTTGTCGTTTCCTCGGCTTGCTCTCTTCAGTGGACCAAACATGTGGCCTTTGAGGATCCTGTATGTCCCTGCTGCTTCTCCTGCTTCTGTCGTAGAGCCCGGATAGCTCAGTCGGTAGAGCATCAGACTTTTAATCTGAGGGTCCAGGGTTCAAGTCCCTGTTCGGGTGTTATGGTGACTCAGGTCTAAGCCCCACCCCCCGGGCTTTTGTTTGCGGCCCTCCTCATTGCAAGGGCACAGAATTCCGCATTAGCAGCGCAGAGGTCCTTGTGTGGTGTTTGTCCTGGACGGAGTCAAAGGGGCCTGGAAGACGACAGTGAAACAATGGTGGTACGTCTTTGGCATTTTTTTCCTCTTCCGTCGGCTCTTCTCGTTGCAAATTCCCAAAGCTTCAAATTAGGCAGGGCAGAGGTAATTGTGGGGTGTGTGGGCTGGGCAAAAAGAAGGGCTTTGCTCCCTTTGGCCTGTGAGAGGATAAGAGGCTTAAACTGTGGTGTGAGCAAGCTCTCTCCGTGGGCGCCAGTGGTGTAGTGGTATCATGCAAGATTCCCATTCTTGCGACCCGGGTTCGATTCCTGGCTGGCGCAGCCTGGGCTCTAGCTTGTGGGCCTGGCACTGATTAATGGGTGAGGTGTGGCTCTGGGTGATTGGTGGCCCCTGCTGGGGAAATGTTTGCATATCAAAGCATCAACATATTGAGTAGGAGGAAGTGGTTACTGGATGAATGACCATCAATACAGAAGGTGCTGCTTGCTTTCTGGGTCTATACCTTGCCTCCTTTTTAACAGCTTTGTACTCAAACGTCTACTGCAATGGTGAGGCTTACAGAAAGGGTGCCGGCGATGGGCTCCACCGAGCGCCTCCTTTAGTCTCACTTGTCTTTGCGACTAGGTTTTGAGCGCACCAGCGCTGACGCAGTGTTTTGCAAAAGGAAAGCTTAGCAGACGCGAGCAGTAGAATGCAGAATTCTAAAGACGGCGACTCCGCTCTAATGTCTGACCGCCTTACGGTCCAAGCGAGAGAGAGGTTTGCTCATTTTCTTCTTTTTTCATTGTCAAGGGCCAAAACAGTAGCGTCCCTCGAGCCGGATTCGAACCAGCGACCTAAGGATGTCCGGCCTTCTCCACTACAGTCCTCCGCTCTACCAACTGAGCTATCGAGGGAGCCGTGCGTGTCCTCTCTCTGACGTTCACAGCCCGAGGCAGGGTGGAGTTCCTGTTCTTTGGAAAGCACAGCACTGTGTCATGTTGGATCTAACAGAGATTCCTGGGCTCGTTGTCGTTTCCTCGGCTTGCTCTCTTCAGTGGACCAAACATGTGGCCTTTGAGGATCCTGTATGTCCCTGCTGCTGCTCCTGCTTCTGTCGTAGAGCCCGGATAGCTCAGTCGGTAGAGCATCAGACTTTTAATCTGAGGGTCCAGGGTTCAAGTCCCTGTTTGGGTGTTATGGTGACTCAGGTCTAAGCCCCACCCCCCGGGCTTTTGTTTGCGGCCCTCCTCATTGCAAGGGCACAGACTTCCGCATTAGCAGCGCAGAGGTCCTTGTGTGGTGTTTGTCCTGGACGGAGTCAAAGGGGCCTGGAAGACGACAGTGAAACAATGGTGGTACGTCTTTGGCATTTTTTTCCTCTTCCGTCGGCTCTTCTCGTTGCAAATTCCCAAAGCTTCAAATTAGGCAGGGCAGAGGTAATTGTGGGGTGTGTGGGCTGGGCAAAAAGAAGGGCTTTGCTCCCTTTGGCCTGTGAGAGGATAAGAGGCTTAAACTGTGGTGTGAGCAAGCTCTCTCCATGGGCGCCAGTGGTGTAGTGGTATCATGCAAGATTCCCATTCTTGCGACCCGGGTTCGATTCCCGGCTGGCGCAGCCTGGGCTCTAGCTTGTGGGCCTGGCACTGATTAATGGGTGAGGTGTGGCTCTGGGTGATTGGTGGCCCCTGCTGGGGAGATGTTTGCATATCAAAGCATCAACATATTGAGTAGGAGGAAGTGGTTACTGGATGAATGACCATCAATACAGAAGGTGCTGCTTGCTTTCTGGGTCTATACCTTGCCTCCTTTTTAACAGCTTTGTACTCAAACGTCTACTGCAATGGTGAGGCTTACAGAAAGGGTGCCGGCGATGGGCTCCACCGAGCGCCTCCTTTAGTCTCACTTGTCTTTGCGACTAGGTTTTGAGCGCACCAGCGCTGACGCAGTGTTTTGCAAAAGGAAAGCTTAGCAGACGCGAGCAGTAGAATGCAGAATTCTAAAGACGGCGACTCCGCTCTAATGTCTGACCGCCTTACGGTCCAAGCGAGAGAGAGGTTTGCTCATTTTCTTCTTTTTTCATTGTCAAGGGCCAAAACAGTAGCGTCCCTCGAGCCGGATTCGAACCAGCGACCTAAGGATGTCCGGCCTTCTCCACTACAGTCCTCCGCTCTACCAACTGAGCTATCGAGGGAGCCGTGCGTGTCCTCTCTCTGACGTTCACAGCCCGAGGCAGGGTGGAGTTCCTGTTCTTTGGAAAGCACAGCACTGTGTCATGTTGGATCTAACAGAGATTCCTGGGCTCGTTGTCGTTTCCTCGGCTTGCTCTCTTCAGTGGACCAAACATGTGGCCTTTGAGGATCCTGTATGTCCCTGCTGCTGCTCCTGCTTCTGTCGTAGAGCCCGGATAGCTCAGTCGGTAGAGCATCAGACTTTTAATCTGAGGGTCCAGGGTTCAAGTCCCTGTTCGGGTGTTATGGTGACTCAGGTCTAAGCCCCACCCCCCGGGCTTTTGTTTGCGGCCCTCCTCATTGCAAGGGCACAGACTTCCGCATTAGCAGCGCAGAGGTCCTTGTGTGGTGTTTGTCCTGGACGGAGTCAAAGGGGCCTGGAAGACGACAGTGAAACAATGGTGGTACGTCTTTGGCATTTTTTTCCTCTTCCGTCGGCTCTTCTCGTTGCAAATTCCCAAAGCTTCAAATTAGGCAGGGCAGAGGTAATTGTGGGGTGTGTGGGCTGGGCAAAAAGAAGGGCTTTGCTCCCTTTGGCCTGTGAGAGGATAAGAGGCTTAAACTGTGGTGTGAGCAAGCTCTCTCCGTGGGCGCCAGTGGTGTAGTGGTATCATGCAAGATTCCCATTCTTGCGACCCGGGTTCGATTCCCGGCTGGCGCAGCCTGGGCTCTAGCTTGTGGGCCTGGCACTGATTAATGGGTGAGGTGTGGCTCTGGGTGATTGGTGGCCCCTGCTGGGGAAATGTTTGCATATCAAAGCATCAACATATTGAGTAGGAGGAAGTGGTTACTGGATGAATGACCATCAATACAGAAGGTGCTGCTTGCTTTCTGGGGCTATACCTTGCCTCCTTTTTAACAGCTTTGTACTCAAACGTCTACTGCAATGGTGAGGCTTACAGAAAGGGTGCCGGCGATGGGCTCCACCGAGCGCCTCCTTTAGTCTCACTTGTCTTTGCGACTAGGTTTTGAGCGCACCAGCGCTGACGCAGTGTTTTGCAAAAGGAAAGCTTAGCAGACGCGAGCAGTAGAATGCAGAATTCTAAAGACGGCGACTCCGCTCTAATGTCTGACCGCCTTACGGTCCAAGCGAGAGAGAGGTTTGCTCATTTTCTTCTTTTTTCATTGTCAAGGGCCAAAACAGTAGCGTCCCTCGAGCCGGATTCGAACCAGTGACCTAAGGATGTCCGGCCTTCTCCACTACAGTCCTCCGCTCTACCAACTGAGCTATCGAGGGAGCCGTGCGTGTCCTCTCTCTGACGTTCACAGCCCGAGGCAGGGTGGAGTTCCTGTTCTTTGGAAAGCACAGCACTGTGTCATGTTGGATCTAACAGAGATTCCTGGGCTCGTTGTCGTTTCCTCGGCTTGCTCTCTTCATTGGACCAAACATGTGGCCTTTGAGGATCCTGTATGTCCCTGCTGCTGCTCCTGCTTCTGTCGTAGAGCCCGGATAGCTCAGTCGGTAGCGCATCAGACTTTTAATCTGAGGGTCCAGGGTTCAAGTCCCTGTTCGGGTGTTATGGTGACTCAGGTCTAAGCCCCACCCCCCGGGCTTTTGTTTGCGGCCCTCCTCATTGCAAGGGCACAGACTTCCGCATTAGCAGCGCAGAGGTCCTTGTGTGGTGTTTGTCCTGGACGGAGTCAAAGGGGCCTGGAAGACGACAGTGAAACAATGGTGGTACGTCTTTGGCATTTTTTTCCTCTTCCGTCGGCTCTTCTCGTTGCAAATTCCCAAAGCTTCAAATTAGGCAGGGCAGAGGTAATTGTGGGGTGTGTGGGCTGGGCAAAAAGAAGGGCTTTGCTCCCTTTGGCCTGTGAGAGGATAAGAGGCTTAAACTGTGGTGTGAGCAAGCTCTCTCCGTGGGCGCCAGTGGTGTAGTGGTATCATGCAAGATTCCCATTCTTGCGACCCGGGTTCGATTCCCGGCTGGCGCAGCCTGGGCTCTAGCTTGTGGGCCTGGCACTGATTAATGGGTGAGGTGTGGCTCTGGGTGATTGGTGGCCCCTGCTGGGGAAATGTTTGCATATCAAAGCATCAACATATTGAGTAGGAGGAAGTGGTTACTGGATGAATGACCATCAATACAGAAGGTGCTGCTTGCTTTCTGGGGCTATACCTTGCCTCCTTTTTAACAGCTTTGTACTCAAACGTCTACTGCAATGGTGAGGCTTACAGAAAGGGTGCCGGCGATGGGCTCCACCGAGCGCCTCCTTTAGTCTCACTTGTCTTTGCGACTAGGTTTTGAGCGCACCAGCGCTGACGCAGTGTTTTGCAAAAGGAAAGCTTAGCAGACGCGAGCAGTAGAATGCAGAATTCTAAAGACGGCGACTCCGCTCTAATGTCTGACCGCCTTACGGTCCAAGCGAGAGAGAGGTTTGCTCATTTTCTTCTTTTTTCATTGTCAAGGGCCAAAACAGTAGCGTCCCTCGAGCCGGATTCGAACCAGCGACCTAAGGATGTCCGGCCTTCTCCACTACAGTCCTCCGCTCTACCAACTGAGCTATCGAGGGAGCCGTGCGTGTCCTCTCTCTGACGTTCACAGCCCGAGGCAGGGTGGAGTTCCTGTTCTTTGGAAAGCACAGCACTGTGTCATGTTGGATCTAACAGAGATTCCTGGGCTCGTTGTCGTTTCCTCGGCTTGCTCTCTTCATTGGACCAAACATGTGGCCTTTGAGGATCCTGTATGTCCCTGCTGCTGCTCCTGCTTCTGTCGTAGAGCCCGGATAGCTCAGTCGGTAGAGCATCAGACTTTTAATCTGAGGGTCCAGGGTTCAAGTCCCTGTTCGGGTGTTATGGTGACTCAGGTCTAAGCCCCACCCCCCGGGCTTTTGTTTGCGGCCCTCCTCATTGCAAGGGCACAGACTTCCGCATTAGCAGCGCAGAGGTCCTTGTGTGGTGTTTGTCCTGGACGGAGTCAAAGGGGCCTGGAAGACGACAGTGAAACAATGGTGGTACGTCTTTGGCATTTTTTTCCTCTTCCGTCGGCTCTTCTCGTTGCAAATTCCCAAAGCTTCAAATTAGGCAGGGCAGAGGTAATTGTGGGGTGTGTGGGCTGGGCAAAAAGAAGGGCTTTGCTCCCTTTGGCCTGTGAGAGGATAAGAGGCTTAAACTGTGGTGTGAGCAAGCTCTCTCCGTGGGCGCCAGTGGTGTAGTGGTATCATGCAAGATTCCCATTCTTGCGACCCGGGTTCGATTCCCGGCTGGCGCAGCCTGGGCTCTAGCTTGTGGGCCTGGCACTGATTAATGGGTGAGGTGTGGCTCTGGGTGATTGGTGGCCCCTGCTGGGGAAATGTTTGCATATCAAAGCATCAACATATTGAGTAGGAGGAAGTGGTTACTGGATGAATGACCATCAATACAGAAGGTGCTGCTTGCTTTCTGGGGCTATACCTTGCCTCCTTTTTAACAGCTTTGTACTCAAACGTCTACTGCAATGGTGAGGCTTACAGAAAGGGTGCCGGCGATGGGCTCCACCGAGCGCCTCCTTTAGTCTCACTTGTCTTTGCGACTAGGTTTTGAGCGCACCAGCGCTGACGCAGTGTTTTGCAAAAGGAAAGCTTAGCAGACGCGAGCAGTAGAATGCAGAATTCTAAAGACGGCGACTCCGCTCTAATGTCTGACCGCCTTACGGTCCAAGCGAGAGAGAGGTTTGCTCATTTTCTTCTTTTTTCATTGTCAAGGGCCAAAACAGTAGCGTCCCTCGAGCCGGATTCGAACCAGCGACCTAAGGATGTCCGGCATTCTCCACTACAGTCCTCCGCTCTACCAACTGAGCTATCGAGGGAGCCGTGCGTGTCCTCTCTCTGACGTTCACAGCCCGAGGCAGGGTGGAGTTCCTGTTCTTTGGAAAGCACAGCACTGTGTCATGTTGGATCTAACAGAGATTCCTGGGCTCGTTGTCGTTTCCTCGGCTTGCTCTCTTCAGTGGACCAAACATGTGGCCTTTGAGGATCCTGTATGTCCCTGCTGCTGCTCCTGCTTCTGTCGTAGAGCCCGGATAGCTCAGTCGGTAGAGCATCAGACTTTTAATCTGAGGGTCCAGGGTTCAAGTCCCTGTTCGGGTGTTATGGTGACTCAGGTCTAAGCCCCACCCCCCGGGCTTTTGTTTGCGGCCCTCCTCATTGCAAGGGCACAGACTTCCGCATTAGCAGCGCAGAGGTCCTTGTGTGGTGTTTGTCCTGGACGGAGTCAAAGGGGCCTGGAAGACGACAGTGAAACAATGGTGGTACGTCTTTGGCATTTTTTTCCTCTTCCGTCGGCTCTTCTCGTTGCAAATTCCCAAAGCTTCAAATTAGGCAGGGCAGAGGTAATTGTGGGGTGTGTGGGCTGGGCAAAAAGAAGGGCTTTGCTCCCTTTGGCCTGTGAGAGGATAAGAGGCTTAAACTGTGGTGTGAGCAAGCTCTCTCCGTGGGCGCCAGTGGTGTAGTGGTATCATGCAAGATTCCCATTCTTGCGACCCGGGTTCGATTCCCGGCTGGCGCAGCCTGGGCTCTAGCTTGTGGGCCTGGCACTGATTAATGGGTGAGGTGTGGCTCTGGGTGATTGGTGGCCCCTGCTGGGGAAATGTTTGCATATCAAAGCATCAACATATTGAGTAGGAGGAAGTGGTTACTGGATGAATGACCATCAATACAGAAGGTGCTGCTTGCTTTCTGGGGCTATACCTTGCCTCCTTTTTAACAGCTTTGTACTCAAACGTCTACTGCAATGGTGAGGCTTACAGAAAGGGTGCCGGCGATGGGCTCCACCGAGCGCCTCCTTTAGTCTCACTTGTCTTTGCGACTAGGTTTTGAGCGCACCAGCGCTGACGCAGTGTTTTGCAAAAGGAAAGCTTAGCAGACGCGAGCAGTAGAATGCAGAATTCTAAAGACGGCGACTCCGCTCTAATGTCTGACCGCCTTACGGTCCAAGCGAGAGAGAGGTTTGCTCATTTTCTTCTTTTTTCATTGTCAAGGGCCAAAACAGTAGCGTCCCTCGAGCCGGATTCGAACCAGCGACCTAAGGATGTCCGGCCTTCTCCACTACAGTCCTCCGCTCTACCAACTGAGCTATCGAGGGAGCCGTGCGTGTCCTCTCTCTGACGTTCACAGCCCGAGGCAGGGTGGAGTTCCTGTTCTTTGGAAAGCACAGCACTGTGTCATGTTGGATCTAACAGAGATTCCTGGGCTCGTTGTCGTTTCCTCGGCTTGCTCTCTTCAGTGGACCAAACATGTGGCCTTTGAGGATCCTGTATGTCCCTGCTGCTGCTCCTGCTTCTGTCGTAGAGCCCGGATAGCTCAGTCGGTAGAGCATCAGACTTTTAATCTGAGGGTCCAGGGTTCAAGTCCCTGTTCGGGTGTTATGGTGACTCAGGTCTAAGCCCCACCCCCCTGGCTTTTGTTTGCGGCCCTCCTCATTGCAAGGGCACAGACTTCCGCATTAGCAGCGCAGAGGTCCTTGTGTGGTGTTTGTCCTGGACGGGGTCAAAGGGGCCTGGAAGACGACAGTGAAACAATGGTGGTACGTCTTTGGCATTTTTTTCCTCTTCCGTCGGCTCTTCTCGTTGCAAATTCCCAAAGCTTCAAATTAGGCAGGGCAGAGGTAATTGTGGGGTGTGTGGGCTGGGCAAAAAGAAGGGCTTTGCTCCCTTTGGCCTGTGAGAGGATAAGAGGCTTAAACTGTGGTGTGAGCAAGCTCTCTCCGTGGGTGCCAGTGGTGTAGTGGTATCATGCAAGATTCCCATTCTTGCGACCCAGGTTCGATTCCCGGCTGGCGCAGCCTGGGCTCTAGCTTGTGGGCCTGGCACTGATTAATGGGTGAGGTGTGGCTCTGGGTGATTGGTGGCCCCTGCTGGGGAAATGTTTGCATATCAAAGCATCAACATATTGAGTAGGAGGAAGTGGTTACTGGATGAATGACCATCAATACAGAAGGTGCTGCTTGCTTTCTGGGGCTATACCTTGCCTCCTTTTTAACAGCTTTGTACTCAAACGTCTACTGCAATGGTGAGGCTTACAGAAAGGGTGCCGGTGATGGGCTCCACCGAGCGCCTCCTTTAGTCTCACTTGTCTTTGGGACTAGGTTTTGAGCGCACCAGCGCTGACGCAGTGTTTTGCAAAAGGAAAGCTTAGCAGACGCGAGCAGTAGAATGCAGAATTCTAAAGACGGCGACTCCGCTCTAATGTCTGACCGCCTTACGGTCCAAGCGAGAGAGAGGTTTGCTCATTTTCTTCTTTTTTCATTGTCAAGGGCCAAAACAGTAGCGTCCCTCGAGCCGGATTCGAACCAGCGACCTAAGGATGTCCGGCCTTCTCCACTACAGTCCTCCGCTCTACCAACTGAGCTATCGAGGGAGCCGTGCGTGTCCTCTCTCTGACGTTCACAGCCCGAGGCAGGGTGGAGTTCCTGTTCTTTGGAAAGCACAGCACTGTGTCATGTTGGATCTAACAGAGATTCCTGGGCTCGTTGTCGTTTCCTCGGCTTGCTCTCTTCAGTGGACCAAACATGTGGCCTTTGAGGATCCTGTATGTCCCTGCTGCTGCTCCTGCTTCTGTCGTAGAGCCCGGATAGCTCAGTCGGTAGAGCATCAGACTTTTAATCTGAGGGTCCAGGGTTCAAGTCCCTGTTCGGGTGTTATGGTGACTCAGGTCTAAGCCCCACCCCCCGGGCTTTTGTTTGCGGCCCTCCTCATTGCAAGGGCACAGACTTCCGCATTAGCAGCGCAGAGGTCCTTGTGTGGTGTTTGTCCTGGACGGAGTCAAAGGGGCCTGGAAGACGACAGTGAAACAATGGTGGTACGTCTTTGGCATTTTTTTCCTCTTCCGTCGGCTCTTCTCGTTGCAAATTCCCAAAGCTTCAAATTAGGCAGGGCAGAGGTAATTGTGGGGTGTGTGGGCTGGGCAAAAAGAAGGGCTTTGCTCCCTTTGGCCTGTGAGAGGATAAGAGGCTTAAACTGTGGTGTGAGCAAGCTCTCTCCGTGGGCGCCAGTGGTGTAGTGGTATCATGCAAGATTCCCATTCTTGCGACCTGGGTTCGATTCCCGGCTGGCGCAGCCTGGGCTCTGGCTTGTGGGCCTGGCACTGATTAATGGGTGAGGTGTGGCTCTGGGTGATTGGTGGCCCCTGCTGGGGAAATGTTTGCATATCAAAGCATCAACATATTGAGTAGGAGGAAGTGGTTACTGGATGAATGACCATCAATACAGAAGGTGCTGCTTGCTTTCTGGGGCTATACCTTGCCTCCTTTTTAACAGCTTTGTACTCAAACGTCTACTGCAATGGTGAGGCTTACAGAAAGGGTGCCGGCGATGGGCTCCACCGAGCGCCTCCTTTAGTCTCACTTGTCTTTGCGACTAGGTTTTGAGCGCACCAGCGCTGACGCAGTGTTTTGCAAAAGGAAAGCTTAGCAGACGCGAGCAGTAGAATGCAGAATTCTAAAGACGGCGACTCCGCTCTAATGTCTGACCGCCTTACGGTCCAAGCGAGAGAGAGGTTTGCTCATTTTCTTCTTTTTTGATTGTCAAGGGCCAAAACAGTAGCGTCCCTCGAGCCGGATTCGAACCAGCGACCTAAGGATGTCCGGCCTTCTCCACTACAGTCCTCCGCTCTACCAACTGAGCTATTGAGGGAGCCGTGCGTGTCCTCTCTCTGACGTTCACAGCCCGAGGCAGGGTGGAGTTCCTGTTCTTTGGAAAGCACAGCACTGTGTCATGTTGGATCTAACAGAGATTCCTGGGCTCGTTGTCGTTTCCTCGGCTTGCTCTCTTCAGTGGACCAAACATGTGGCCTTTGAGGATCCTGTATGTCCCTGCTGCTGCTCCTGCTCCTGCTTCTGTCGTAGAGCCCGGATAGCTCAGTCGGTAGAGCATCAGACTTTTAATCTGAGGGTCCAGGGTTCAAGTCCCTGTTCGGGTGTTATGGTGACTCAGGTCTAAGCCCCACCCCCCTGGCTTTTGTTTGCGGCCCTCCTCATTGCAAGGGCACAGACTTCTGCATTAGCAGCGCAGAGGTCCTTGTGTGGTGTTTGTCCTGGACGGAGTCAAAGGGGCCTGGAAGACGACAGTGAAACAATGGTGGTACGTCTTTGGCATTTTTTTCCTCTTCCGTCGGCTCTTCTCGTTGCAAATTCCCAAAGCTTCAAATTAGGCAGGGCAGAGGTAATTGTGGGGTGTGTGGGCTGGGCAAAAAGAAGGGCTTTGCTCCCTTTGGCCTGTGAGAGGATAAGAGGCTTAAACTGTGGTGTGAGCAAGCTCTCTCCGTGGGTGCCAGTGGTGTAGTGGTATCATGCAAGATTCCCATTCTTGCGACCCGGGTTCGATTCCCGGCTGGCGCAGCCTGGGCTCTAGCTTGTGGGCCTGGCACTGATTAATGGGTGAGGTGTGGCTCTGGGTGATTGGTGGCCCCTGCTAGGGAAATGTTTGCATATCAAAGCATCAACATATTGAGTAGGAGGAAGTGGTTACTGGATGAATGACCATCAATACAGAAGGTGCTGCTTGCTTTCTGGGGCTATACCTTGCCTCCTTTTTAACAGCTTTGTACTCAAACGTCTACTGCAATGGTGAGGCTTACAGAAAGGGTGCCGGCGATGGGCTCCACCGAGCGCCTCCTTTAGTCTCACTTGTCTTTGCGACTAGGTTTTGAGCGCACCAGCGCTGACGCAGTGTTTTGCAAAAGGAAAGCTTAGCAGACGCGAGCAGTAGAATGCAGAATTCTAAAGACGGCGACTCCGCTCTAATGTCTGACCGCCTTACGGTCCAAGCGAGAGAGAGGTTTGCTCATTTTCTTCTTTTTTCATTGTCAAGGGCCAAAACAGTAGCGTCCCTCGAGCCGGATTCGAACCAGCGACCTAAGGATGTCCGGCCTTCTCCACTACAGTCCTCCGCTCTACCAACTGAGCTATCGAGGGAGCCGTGCGTGTCCTCTCTCTGACGTTCACAGCCCGAGGCAGGGTGGAGTTCCTGTTCTTTGGAAAGCACAGCACTGTGTCATGTTGGATCTAACAGAGATTCCTGGGCTCGTTGTCGTTTCCTCGGCTTGCTCTCTTCAGTGGACCAAACATGTGGCCTTTGAGGATCCTGTATGTCCCTGCTGCTGCTCCTGCTCCTGCTTCTGTCGTAGAGCCCGGATAGCTCAGTCGGTAGAGCATCAGACTTTTAATCTGAGGGTCCAGGGTTCAAGTCCCTGTTCGGGTGTTATGGTGACTCAGGTCTAAGCCCCACCCCCCTGGCTTTTGTTTGCGGCCCTCCTCATTGCAAGGGCACAGACTTCCGCATTAGCAGCGCAGAGGTCCTTGTGTGGTGTTTGTCCTGGACGGGGTCAAAGGGGCCTGGAAGACGACAGTGAAACAATGGTGGTACGTCTTTGGCATTTTTTTCCTCTTCCGTCGGCTCTTCTCGTTGCAAATTCCCAAAGCTTCAAATTAGGCAGGGCAGAGGTAATTGTGGGGTGTGTGGGCTGGGCAAAAAGAAGGGCTTTGCTCCCTTTGGCCTGTGAGAGGATAAGAGGCTTAAACTGTGGTGTGAGCAAGCTCTCTCCGTGGGCGCCAGTGGTGTAGTGGTATCATGCAAGATTCCCATTCTTGCGACCCGGGTTCGATTCCCGGCTGGCGCAGCCTGGGCTCTAGCTTGTGGGCCTGGCACTGATTAATGGGTGAGGTGTGGCTCTGGGTGATTGGTGGCCCCTGCTGGGGAAATGTTTGCATATCAAAGCATCAACATATTGAGTAGGAGGAAGTGGTTACTGGATGAATGACCATCAATACAGAAGGTGCTGCTTGCTTTCTGGGGCTATACCTTGCCTCCTTTTTAACAGCTTTGTACTCAAACGTCTACTGCAATGGTGAGGCTTACAGAAAGGGTGCCGGTGATGGGCTCCACCGAGCGCCTCCTTTAGTCTCACTTGTCTTTGGGACTAGGTTTTGAGCGCACCAGCGCTGACGCAGTGTTTTGCAAAAGGAAAGCTTAGCAGACGCGAGCAGTAGAATGCAGAATTCTAAAGACGGCGACTCCGCTCTAATGTCTGACCGCCTTACGGTCCAAGCGAGAGAGAGGTTTGCTCATTTTCTTCTTTTTTCATTGTCAAGGGCCAAAACAGTAGCGTCCCTCGAGCCGGATTCGAACCAGCGACCTAAGGATGTCCGGCCTTCTCCACTACAGTCCTCCGCTCTACCAACTGAGCTATCGAGGGAGCCGTGCGTGTCCTCTCTCTGACGTTCACAGCCCGAGGCAGGGTGGAGTTCCTGTTCTTTGGAAAGCACAGCACTGTGTCATGTTGGATCTAACAGAGATTCCTGGGCTCGTTGTCGTTTCCTCGGCTTGCTCTCTTCAGTGGACCAAACATGTGGCCTTTGAGGATCCTGTATGTCCCTGCTGCTGCTCCTGCTTCTGTCGTAGAGCCCGGATAGCTCAGTCGGTAGAGCATCAGACTTTTAATCTGAGGGTCCAGGGTTCAAGTCCCTGTTCGGGTGTTATGGTGACTCAGGTCTAAGCCCCACCCCCCGGGCTTTTGTTTGCGGCCCTCCTCATTGCAAGGGCACAGACTTCCGCATTAGCAGCGCAGAGGTCCTTGTGTGGTGTTTGTCCTGGACGGAGTCAAAGGGGCCTGGAAGACGACAGTGAAACAATGGTGGTACGTCTTTGGCATTTTTTTCCTCTTCCGTCGGCTCTTCTCGTTGCAAATTCCCAAAGCTTCAAATTAGGCAGGGCAGAGGTAATTGTGGGGTGTGTGGGCTGGGCAAAAAGAAGGGCTTTGCTCCCTTTGGCCTGTGAGAGGATAAGAGGCTTAAACTGTGGTGTGAGCAAGCTCTCTCCGTGGGCGCCAGTGGTGTAGTGGTATCATGCAAGATTCCCATTCTTGCGACCTGGGTTCGATTCCCGGCTGGCGCAGCCTGGGCTCTGGCTTGTGGGCCTGGCACTGATTAATGGGTGAGGTGTGGCTCTGGGTGATTGGTGGCCCCTGCTGGGGAAATGTTTGCATATCAAAGCATCAACATATTGAGTAGGAGGAAGTGGTTACTGGATGAATGACCATCAATACAGAAGGTGCTGCTTGCTTTCTGGGGCTATACCTTGCCTCCTTTTTAACAGCTTTGTACTCAAACGTCTACTGCAATGGTGAGGCTTACAGAAAGGGTGCCGGCGATGGGCTCCACCGAGCGCCTCCTTTAGTCTCACTTGTCTTTGCGACTAGGTTTTGAGCGCACCAGCGCTGACGCAGTGTTTTGCAAAAGGAAAGCTTAGCAGACGCGAGCAGTAGAATGCAGAATTCTAAAGACGGCGACTCCGCTCTAATGTCTGACCGCCTTACGGTCCAAGCGAGAGAGAGGTTTGCTCATTTTCTTCTTTTTTGATTGTCAAGGGCCAAAACAGTAGCGTCCCTCGAGCCGGATTCGAACCAGCGACCTAAGGATGTCCGGCCTTCTCCACTACAGTCCTCCGCTCTACCAACTGAGCTATTGAGGGAGCCGTGCGTGTCCTCTCTCTGACGTTCACAGCCCGAGGCAGGGTGGAGTTCCTGTTCTTTGGAAAGCACAGCACTGTGTCATGTTGGATCTAACAGAGATTCCTGGGCTCGTTGTCGTTTCCTCGGCTTGCTCTCTTCAGTGGACCAAACATGTGGCCTTTGAGGATCCTGTATGTCCCTGCTGCTGCTCCTGCTCCTGCTTCTGTCGTAGAGCCCGGATAGCTCAGTCGGTAGAGCATCAGACTTTTAATCTGAGGGTCCAGGGTTCAAGTCCCTGTTCGGGTGTTATGGTGACTCAGGTCTAAGCCCCACCCCCCTGGCTTTTGTTTGCGGCCCTCCTCATTGCAAGGGCACAGACTTCTGCATTAGCAGCGCAGAGGTCCTTGTGTGGTGTTTGTCCTGGACGGAGTCAAAGGGGCCTGGAAGACGACAGTGAAACAATGGTGGTACGTCTTTGGCATTTTTTTCCTCTTCCGTCGGCTCTTCTCGTTGCAAATTCCCAAAGCTTCAAATTAGGCAGGGCAGAGGTAATTGTGGGGTGTGTGGGCTGGGCAAAAAGAAGGGCTTTGCTCCCTTTGGCCTGTGAGAGGATAAGAGGCTTAAACTGTGGTGTGAGCAAGCTCTCTCCGTGGGTGCCAGTGGTGTAGTGGTATCATGCAAGATTCCCATTCTTGCGACCCGGGTTCGATTCCCGGCTGGCGCAGCCTGGGCTCTAGCTTGTGGGCCTGGCACTGATTAATGGGTGAGGTGTGGCTCTGGGTGATTGGTGGCCCCTGCTAGGGAAATGTTTGCATATCAAAGCATCAACATATTGAGTAGGAGGAAGTGGTTACTGGATGAATGACCATCAATACAGAAGGTGCTGCTTGCTTTCTGGGGCTATACCTTGCCTCCTTTTTAACAGCTTTGTACTCAAACGTCTACTGCAATGGTGAGGCTTACAGAAAGGGTGCCGGCGATGGGCTCCACCGAGCGCCTCCTTTAGTCTCACTTGTCTTTGCGACTAGGTTTTGAGCGCACCAGCGCTGACGCAGTGTTTTGCAAAAGGAAAGCTTAGCAGACGCGAGCAGTAGAATGCAGAATTCTAAAGACGGCGACTCCGCTCTAATGTCTGACCGCCTTACGGTCCAAGCGAGAGAGAGGTTTGCTCATTTTCTTCTTTTTTCATTGTCAAGGGCCAAAACAGTAGCGTCCCTCGAGCCGGATTCGAACCAGCGACCTAAGGATGTCCGGCCTTCTCCACTACAGTCCTCCGCTCTACCAACTGAGCTATCGAGGGAGCCGTGCGTGTCCTCTCTCTGACGTTCACAGCCCGAGGCAGGGTGGAGTTCCTGTTCTTTGGAAAGCACAGCACTGTGTCATGTTGGATCTAACAGAGATTCCTGGGCTCGTTGTCGTTTCCTCGGCTTGCTCTCTTCAGTGGACCAAACATGTGGCCTTTGAGGATCCTGTATGTCCCTGCTGCTGCTCCTGCTCCTGCTTCTGTCGTAGAGCCCGGATAGCTCAGTCGGTAGAGCATCAGACTTTTAATCTGAGGGTCCAGGGTTCAAGTCCCTGTTCGGGTGTTATGGTGACTCAGGTCTAAGCCCCACCCCCCTGGCTTTTGTTTGCGGCCCTCCTCATTGCAAGGGCACAGACTTCCGCATTAGCAGCGCAGAGGTCCTTGTGTGGTGTTTGTCCTGGACGGGGTCAAAGGGGCCTGGAAGACGACAGTGAAACAATGGTGGTACGTCTTTGGCATTTTTTTCCTCTTCCGTCGGCTCTTCTCGTTGCAAATTCCCAAAGCTTCAAATTAGGCAGGGCAGAGGTAATTGTGGGGTGTGTGGGCTGGGCAAAAAGAAGGGCTTTGCTCCCTTTGGCCTGTGAGAGGATAAGAGGCTTAAACTGTGGTGTGAGCAAGCTCTCTCCGTGGGCGCCAGTGGTGTAGTGGTATCATGCAAGATTCCCATTCTTGCGACCCGGGTTCGATTCCCGGCTGGCGCAGCTTGGGCTCTAGCTTGTGGGCCTGGCACTGATTAATGGGTGAGGTGTGGCTCTGGGTGATTGGTGGCCCCTGCTGGGGAAATGTTTGCATATCAAAGCATCAACATATTGAGTAGGAGGAAGTGGTTACTGGATGAATGACCATCAATACAGAAGGTGCTGCTTGCTTTCTGGGGCTATACCTTGCCTCCTTTTTAACAGCTTTGTACTCAAACGTCTACTGCAATGGTGAGGCTTACAGAAAGGGTGCCGGTGATGGGCTCCACCGAGCGCCTCCTTTAGTCTCACTTGTCTTTGGGACTAGGTTTTGAGCGCACCAGCGCTGACGCAGTGTTTTGCAAAAGGAAAGCTTAGCAGACGCGAGCAGTAGAATGCAGAATTCTAAAGACGGCGACTCCGCTCTAATGTCTGACCGCCTTACGGTCCAAGCGAGAGAGAGGTTTGCTCATTTTCTTCTTTTTTCATTGTCAAGGGCCAAAACAGTAGCGTCCCTCGAGCCGGATTCGAACCAGCGACCTAAGGATGTCCGGCCTTCTCCACTACAGTCCTCCGCTCTACCAACTGAGCTATCGAGGGAGCCGTGCGTGTCCTCTCTCTGACGTTCACAGCCCGAGGCAGGGTGGAGTTCCTGTTCTTTGGAAAGCACAGCACTGTGTCATGTTGGATCTAACAGAGATTCCTGGGCTCGTTGTCGTTTCCTCGGCTTGCTCTCTTCAGTGGACCAAACATGTGGCCTTTGAGGATCCTGTATGTCCCTGCTGCTGCTCCTGCTTCTGTCGTAGAGCCCGGATAGCTCAGTCGGTAGAGCATCAGACTTTTAATCTGAGGGTCCAGGGTTCAAGTCCCTGTTCGGGTGTTATGGTGACTCAGGTCTAAGCCCCACCCCCCGGGCTTTTGTTTGCGGCCCTCCTCATTGCAAGGGCACAGACTTCCGCATTAGCAGCGCAGAGGTCCTTGTGTGGTGTTTGTCCTGGACGGAGTCAAAGGGGCCTGGAAGACGACAGTGAAACAATGGTGGTACGTCTTTGGCATTTTTTTCCTCTTCCGTCGGCTCTTCTCGTTGCAAATTCCCAAAGCTTCAAATTAGGCAGGGCAGAGGTAATTGTGGGGTGTGTGGGCTGGGCAAAAAGAAGGGCTTTGCTCCCTTTGGCCTGTGAGAGGATAAGAGGCTTAAACTGTGGTGTGAGCAAGCTCTCTCCGTGGGCGCCAGTGGTGTAGTGGTATCATGCAAGATTCCCATTCTTGCGACCTGGGTTCGATTCCCGGCTGGCGCAGCCTGGGCTCTGGCTTGTGGGCCTGGCACTGATTAATGGGTGAGGTGTGGCTCTGGGTGATTGGTGGCCCCTGCTGGGGAAATGTTTGCATATCAAAGCATCAACATATTGAGTAGGAGGAAGTGGTTACTGGATGAATGACCATCAATACAGAAGGTGCTGCTTGCTTTCTGGGGCTATACCTTGCCTCCTTTTTAACAGCTTTGTACTCAAACGTCTACTGCAATGGTGAGGCTTACAGAAAGGGTGCCGGCGATGGGCTCCACCGAGCGCCTCCTTTAGTCTCACTTGTCTTTGCGACTAGGTTTTGAGCGCACCAGCGCTGACGCAGTGTTTTGCAAAAGGAAAGCTTAGCAGACGCGAGCAGTAGAATGCAGAATTCTAAAGACGGCGACTCCGCTCTAATGTCTGACCGCCTTACGGTCCAAGCGAGAGAGAGGTTTGCTCATTTTCTTCTTTTTTGATTGTCAAGGGCCAAAACAGTAGCGTCCCTCGAGCCGGATTCGAACCAGCGACCTAAGGATGTCCGGCCTTCTCCACTACAGTCCTCCGCTCTACCAACTGAGCTATCGAGGGAGCCGTGCGTGTCCTCTCTCTGACGTTCACAGCCCGAGGCAGGGTGGAGTTCCTGTTCTTTGGAAAGCACAGCACTGTGTCATGTTGGATCTAACAGAGATTCCTGGGCTCGTTGTCGTTTCCTCGGCTTGCTCTCTTCAGTGGACCAAACATGTGGCCTTTGAGGATCCTGTATGTCCCTGCTGCTGCTCCTGCTCCTGCTTCTGTCGTAGAGCCCGGATAGCTCAGTCGGTAGAGCATCAGACTTTTAATCTGAGGGTCCAGGGTTCAAGTCCCTGTTCGGGTGTAATGGTGACTCAGGTCTAAGCCCCACCCCCCTGGCTTTTGTTTGCGGCCCTCCTCATTGCAAGGGCACAGACTTCTGCATTAGCAGCGCAGAGGTCCTTGTGTGGTGTTTGTCCTGGACGGAGTCAAAGGGGCCTGGAAGACGACAGTGAAACAATGGTGGTACGTCTTTGGCATTTTTTTCCTCTTCCGTCGGCTCTTCTCGTTGCAAATTCCCAAAGCTTCAAATTAGGCAGGGCAGAGGTAATTGTGGGGTGTGTGGGCTGGGCAAAAAGAAGGGCTTTGCTCCCTTTGGCCTGTGAGAGGATAAGAGGCTTAAACTGTGGTGTGAGCAAGCTCTCTCCGTGGGCGCCAGTGGTGTAGTGGTATCATGCAAGATTCCCATTCTTGCGACCCGGGTTCGATTCCCGGCTGGCGCAG
This sequence comes from Lepisosteus oculatus, assembly GCF_040954835.1. Taxonomy (NCBI): domain Eukaryota; kingdom Metazoa; phylum Chordata; class Actinopteri; order Semionotiformes; family Lepisosteidae; genus Lepisosteus; species Lepisosteus oculatus. The sequence goes on from NC_090701.1 coordinate 46,018,841, forward strand.
CCTGGGCTCTAGCTTGTGGGCCTGGCACTGATTAATGGGTGAGGTGTGGCTCTGGGTGATTGGTGGCCCCTGCTAGGGAAATGTTTGCATATCAAAGCATCAACATATTGAGTAGGAGGAAGTGGTTACTGGATGAATGACCATCAATACAGAAGGTGCTGCTTGCTTTCTGGGGCTATACCTTGCCTCCTTTTTAACAGCTTTGTACTCAAACGTCTACTGCAATGGTGAGGCTTACAGAAAGGGTGCCGGCGATGGGCTCCACCGAGCGCCTCCTTTAGTCTCACTTGTCTTTGCGACTAGGTTTTGAGCGCACCAGCGCTGACGCAGTGTTTTGCAAAAGGAAAGCTTAGCAGACGCGAGCAGTAGAATGCAGAATTCTAAAGACGGCGACTCCGCTCTAATGTCTGACCGCCTTACGGTCCAAGCGAGAGAGAGGTTTGCTCATTTTCTTCTTTTTTCATTGTCAAGGGCCAAAACAGTAGCGTCCCTCGAGCCGGATTCGAACCAGCGACCTAAGGATGTCCGGCCTTCTCCACTACAGTCCTCCGCTCTACCAACTGAGCTATCGAGGGAGCCGTGCGTGTCCTCTCTCTGACGTTCACAGCCCGAGGCAGGGTGGAGTTCCTGTTCTTTGGAAAGCACAGCACTGTGTCATGTTGGATCTAACAGAGATTCCTGGGCTCGTTGTCGTTTCCTCGGCTTGCTCTCTTCAGTGGACCAAACATGTGGCCTTTGAGGATCCTGTATGTCCCTGCTGCTGCTCCTGCTTCTGTCGTAGAGCCCGGATAGCTCAGTCGGTAGAGCATCAGACTTTTAATCTGAGGGTCCAGGGTTCAAGTCCCTGTTCGGGTGTTATGGTGACTCAGGTCTAAGCCCCACCCCCCTGGCTTTTGTTTGCGGCCCTCCTCATTGCAAGGGCACAGACTTCCGCATTAGCAGCGCAGAGGTCCTTGTGTGGTGTTTGTCCTGGACGGAGTCAAAGGGGCTTGGAAGACGACAGTGAAACAATGGTGGTACGTCTTTGGCATTTTTTTCCTCTTCCGTCGGCTCTTCTCGTTGCAAATTCCCAAAGCTTCAAATTAGGCAGGGCAGAGGTAATTGTGGGGTGTGTGGGCTGGGCAAAAAGAAGGGCTTTGCTCCCTTTGGCCTGTGAGAGGATAAGAGGCTTAAACTGTGGTGTGAGCAAGCTCTCTCCGTGGGCGCCAGTGGTGTAGTGGTATCATGCAAGATTCCCATTCTTGCGACCCGGGTTCGATTCCCGGCTGGCGCAGGCTGGGCTCTAGCTTGTGGGCCTGGCACTGATTAATGGGTGAGGTGTGGCTCTGGGTGATTGGTGGCCCCTGCTGGGGAAATGTTTGCATATCAAAGCATCAACATATTGAGTAGGAGGAAGTGGTTACTGGATGAATGACCATCAATACAGAAGGTGCTGCTTGCTTTCTGGGGCTATACCTTGCCTCCTTTTTAACAGCTTTGTACTCAAACGTCTACTGCAATGGTGAGGCTTACAGAAAGGGTGCCGGTGATGGGCTCCACCGAGCGCCTCCTTTAGTCTCACTTGTCTTTGGGACTAGGTTTTGAGCGCACCAGCGCTGACGCAGTGTTTTGCAAAAGGAAAGCTTAGCAGACGCGAGCAGTAGAATGCAGAATTCTAAAGACGGCGACTCCGCTCTAATGTCTGACCGCCTTACGGTCCAAGCGAGAGAGAGGTTTGCTCATTTTCTTCTTTTTTCATTGTCAAGGGCCAAAACAGTAGCGTCCCTCGAGCCGGATTCGAACCAGCGACCTAAGGATGTCCGGCCTTCTCCACTACAGTCCTCCGCTCTACCAACTGAGCTATCGAGGGAGCCGTGCGTGTCCTCTCTCTGACGTTCACAGCCCGAGGCAGGGTGGAGTTCCTGTTCTTTGGAAAGCACAGCACTGTGTCATGTTGGATCTAACAGAGATTCCTGGGCTCGTTGTCGTTTCCTCGGCTTGCTCTCTTCAGTGGACCAAACATGTGGCCTTTGAGGATCCTGTATGTCCCTGCTGCTGCTCCTGCTTCTGTCGTAGAGCCCGGATAGCTCAGTCGGTAGAGCATCAGACTTTTAATCTGAGGGTCCAGGGTTCAAGTCCCTGTTCGGGTGTTATGGTGACTCAGGTCTAAGCCCCACCCCCCGGGCTTTTGTTTGCGGCCCTCCTCATTGCAAGGGCACAGACTTCCGCATTAGCAGCGCAGAGGTCCTTGTGTGGTGTTTGTCCTGGACGGAGTCAAAGGGGCCTGGAAGACGACAGTGAAACAATGGTGGTACGTCTTTGGCATTTTTTTCCTCTTCCGTCGGCTCTTCTCGTTGCAAATTCCCAAAGCTTCAAATTAGGCAGGGCAGAGGTAATTGTGGGGTGTGTGGGCTGGGCAAAAAGAAGGGCTTTGCTCCCTTTGGCCTGTGAGAGGATAAGAGGCTTAAACTGTGGTGTGAGCAAGCTCTCTCCGTGGGCGCCAGTGGTGTAGTGGTATCATGCAAGATTCCCATTCTTGCGACCTGGGTTCGATTCCCGGCTGGCGCAGCCTGGGCTCTGGCTTGTGGGCCTGGCACTGATTAATGGGTGAGGTGTGGCTCTGGGTGATTGGTGGCCCCTGCTGGGGAAATGTTTGCATATCAAAGCATCAACATATTGAGTAGGAGGAAGTGGTTACTGGATGAATGACCATCAATACAGAAGGTGCTGCTTGCTTTCTGGGGCTATACCTTGCCTCCTTTTTAACAGCTTTGTACTCAAACGTCTACTGCAATGGTGAGGCTTACAGAAAGGGTGCCGGCGATGGGCTCCACCGAGCGCCTCCTTTAGTCTCACTTGTCTTTGCGACTAGGTTTTGAGCGCACCAGCGCTGACGCAGTGTTTTGCAAAAGGAAAGCTTAGCAGACGCGAGCAGTAGAATGCAGAATTCTAAAGACGGCGACTCCGCTCTAATGTCTGACCGCCTTACGGTCCAAGCGAGAGAGAGGTTTGCTCATTTTCTTCTTTTTTGATTGTCAAGGGCCAAAACAGTAGCGTCCCTCGAGCCGGATTCGAACCAGCGACCTAAGGATGTCCGGCCTTCTCCACTACAGTCCTCCGCTCTACCAACTGAGCTATTGAGGGAGCCGTGCGTGTCCTCTCTCTGACGTTCACAGCCCGAGGCAGGGTGGAGTTCCTGTTCTTTGGAAAGCACAGCACTGTGTCATGTTGGATCTAACAGAGATTCCTGGGCTCGTTGTCGTTTCCTCGGCTTGCTCTCTTCAGTGGACCAAACATGTGGCCTTTGAGGATCCTGTATGTCCCTGCTGCTGCTCCTGCTCCTGCTTCTGTCGTAGAGCCCGGATAGCTCAGTCGGTAGAGCATCAGACTTTTAATCTGAGGGTCCAGGGTTCAAGTCCCTGTTCGGGTGTAATGGTGACTCAGGTCTAAGCCCCACCCCCCTGGCTTTTGTTTGCGGCCCTCCTCATTGCAAGGGCACAGACTTCTGCATTAGCAGCGCAGAGGTCCTTGTGTGGTGTTTGTCCTGGACGGAGTCAAAGGGGCCTGGAAGACGACAGTGAAACAATGGTGGTACGTCTTTGGCATTTTTTTCCTCTTCCGTCGGCTCTTCTCGTTGCAAATTCCCAAAGCTTCAAATTAGGCAGGGCAGAGGTAATTGTGGGGTGTGTGGGCTGGGCAAAAAGAAGGGCTTTGCTCCCTTTGGCCTGTGAGAGGATAAGAGGCTTAAACTGTGGTGTGAGCAAGCTCTCTCCGTGGGCGCCAGTGGTGTAGTGGTATCATGCAAGATTCCCATTCTTGCGACCCGGGTTCGATTCCCGGCTGGCGCAGCCTGGGCTCTAGCTTGTGGGCCTGGCACTGATTAATGGGTGAGGTGTGGCTCTGGGTGATTGGTGGCCCCTGCTAGGGAAATGTTTGCATATCAAAGCATCAACATATTGAGTAGGAGGAAGTGGTTACTGGATGAATGACCATCAATACAGAAGGTGCTGCTTGCTTTCTGGGGCTATACCTTGCCTCCTTTTTAACAGCTTTGTACTCAAACGTCTACTGCAATGGTGAGGCTTACAGAAAGGGTGCCGGCGATGGGCTCCACCGAGCGCCTCCTTTAGTCTCACTTGTCTTTGCGACTAGGTTTTGAGCGCACCAGCGCTGACGCAGTGTTTTGCAAAAGGAAAGCTTAGCAGACGCGAGCAGTAGAATGCAGAATTCTAAAGACGGCGACTCCGCTCTAATGTCTGACCGCCTTACGGTCCAAGCGAGAGAGAGGTTTGCTCATTTTCTTCTTTTTTCATTGTCAAGGGCCAAAACAGTAGCGTCCCTCGAGCCGGATTCGAACCAGCGACCTAAGGATGTCCGGCCTTCTCCACTACAGTCCTCCGCTCTACCAACTGAGCTATCGAGGGAGCCGTGCGTGTCCTCTCTCTGACGTTCACAGCCCGAGGCAGGGTGGAGTTCCTGTTCTTTGGAAAGCACAGCACTGTGTCATGTTGGATCTAACAGAGATTCCTGGGCTCGTTGTCGTTTCCTCGGCTTGCTCTCTTCAGTGGACCAAACATGTGGCCTTTGAGGATCCTGTATGTCCCTGCTGCTGCTCCTGCTCCTGCTTCTGTCGTAGAGCCCGGATAGCTCAGTCGGTAGAGCATCAGACTTTTAATCTGAGGGTCCAGGGTTCAAGTCCCTGTTCGGGTGTAATGGTGACTCAGGTCTAAGCCCCACCCCCCTGGCTTTTGTTTGCGGCCCTCCTCATTGCAAGGGCACAGACTTCCGCATTAGCAGCGCAGAGGTCCTTGTGTGGTGTTTGTCCTGGACGGAGTCAAAGGGGCCTGGAAGACGACAGTGAAACAATGGTGGTACGTCTTTGGCATTTTTTTCCTCTTCCGTCGGCTCTTCTCGTTGCAAATTCCCAAAGCTTCAAATTAGGCAGGGCAGAGGTAATTGTGGGGTGTGTGGGCTGGGCAAAAAGAAGGGCTTTGCTCCCTTTGGCCTGTGAGAGGATAAGAGGCTTAAACTGTGGTGTGAGCAAGCTCTCTCCGTGGGCGCCAGTGGTGTAGTGGTATCATGCAAGATTCCCATTCTTGCGACCCGGGTTTGATTCCCGGCTGGCGCAGCCTGGGCTCTAGCTTGTGGGCCTGGCACTGATTAATGGGTGAGGTGTGGCTCTGGGTGATTGGTGGCCCCTGCTGGGGAAATGTTTGCATATCAAAGCATCAACATATTGAGTAGGAGGAAGTGGTTACTGGATGAATGACCATCAATACAGAAGGTGCTGCTTGCTTTCTGGGGCTATACCTTGCCTCCTTTTTAACAGCTTTGTACTCAAACGTCTACTGCAATGGTGAGGCTTACAGAAAGGGTGCCGGCGATGGGCTCCACCGAGCGCCTCCTTTAGTCTCACTTGTCTTTGCGACTAGGTTTTGAGCGCACCAGCGCTGACGCAGTGTTTTGCAAAAGGAAAGCTTAGCAGACGCGAGCAGTAGAATGCAGAATTCTAAAGACGGCGACTCCGCTCTAATGTCTGACCGCCTTACGGTCCAAGCGAGAGAGAGGTTTGCTCATTTTCTTCTTTTTTCATTGTCAAGGGCCAAAACAGTAGCGTCCCTCGAGCCGGATTCGAACCAGCGACCTAAGGATGTCCGGCCTTCTCCACTACAGTCCTCCGCTCTACCAACTGAGCTATCGAGGGAGCCGTGCGTGTCCTCTCTCTGACGTTCACAGCCCGAGGCAGGGTGGAGTTCCTGTTCTTTGGAAAGCACAGCACTGTGTCATGTTGGATCTAACAGAGATTCCTGGGCTCGTTGTCGTTTCCTCGGCTTGCTCTCTTCAGTGGACCAAACATGTGGCCTTTGAGGATCCTGTATGTCCCTGCTGCTGCTCCTGCTTCTGTCGTAGAGCCCGGATAGCTCAGTCGGTAGAGCATCAGACTTTTAATCTGAGGGTCCAGGGTTCAAGTCCCTGTTCGGGTGTTATGGTGACTCAGGTCTAAGCCCCACCCCCCGGGCTTTTGTTTGCGGCCCTCCTCATTGCAAGGGCACAGACTTCCGCATTAGCAGCGCAGAGGTCCTTGTGTGGTGTTTGTCCTGGACGGAGTCAAAGGGGCCTGGAAGACGACAGTGAAACAATGGTGGTACGTCTTTGGCATTTTTTTCCTCTTCCGTCGGCTCTTCTCGTTGCAAATTCCCAAAGCTTCAAATTAGGCAGGGCAGAGGTAATTGTGGGGTGTGTGGGCTGGGCAAAAAGAAGGGCTTTGCTCCCTTTGGCCTGTGAGAGGATAAGAGGCTTAAACTGTGGTGTGAGCAAGCTCTCTCCGTGGGCGCCAGTGGTGTAGTGGTATCATGCAAGATTCCCATTCTTGCGACCCGGGTTCGATTCCCGGCTGGCGCAGCCTGGGCTCTAGCTTGTGGGCCTGGCACTGATTAATGGGTGAGGTGTGGCTCTGGGTGATTGGTGGCCCCTGCTGGGGAAATGTTTGCATATCAAAGCATCAACATATTGAGTAGGAGGAAGTGGTTACTGGATGAATGACCATCAATACAGAAGGTGCTGCTTGCTTTCTGGGGCTATACCTTGCCTCCTTTTTAACAGCTTTGTACTCAAACGTCTACTGCAATGGTGAGGCTTACAGAAAGGGTGCCGGCGATGGGCTCCACCGAGCGCCTCCTTTAGTCTCACTTGTCTTTGCGACTAGGTTTTGAGCGCACCAGCGCTGACGCAGTGTTTTGCAAAAGGAAAGCTTAGCAGACGCGAGCAGTAGAATGCAGAATTCTAAAGACGGCGACTCCGCTCTAATGTCTGACCGCCTTACGGTCCAAGCGAGAGAGAGGTTTGCTCATTTTCTTCTTTTTTCATTGTCAAGGGCCAAAACAGTAGCGTCCCTCGAGCCGGATTCGAACCAGCGACCTAAGGATGTCCGGCCTTCTCCACTACAGTCCTCCGCTCTACCAACTGAGCTATAGAGGGAGCCGTGCGTGTCCTCTCTCTGACGTTCACAGCCCGAGGCAGGGTGGAGTTCCTGTTCTTTGGAAAGCACAGCACTGTGTCATGTTGGATCTAACAGAGATTCCTGGGCTCGTTGTCGTTTCCTCGGCTTGCTCTCTTCAGTGGACCAAACATGTGGCCTTTGAGGATCCTGTATGTCCCTGCTGCTGCTCCTGCTTCTGTCGTAGAGCCCGGATAGCTCAGTCGGTAGAGCATCAGACTTTTAATCTGAGGGTCCAGGGTTCAAGTCCCTGTTCGGGTGTTATGGTGACTCAGGTCTAAGCCCCACCCCCCGGGCTTTTGTTTGCGGCCCTCCTCATTGCAAGGGCACAGACTTCCGCATTAGCAGCGCAGAGGTCCTTGTGTGGTGTTTGTCCTGGACGGAGTCAAAGGGGCCTGGAAGACGACAGTGAAACAATGGTGGTACGTCTTTGGCATTTTTTTCCTCTTCCGTCGGCTCTTCTCGTTGCAAATTCCCAAAGCTTCAAATTAGGCAGGGCAGAGGTAATTGTGGGGTGTGTGGGCTGGGCAAAAAGAAGGGCTTTGCTCCCTTTGGCCTGTGAGAGGATAAGAGGCTTAAACTGTGGTGTGAGCAAGCTCTCTCCGTGGGCGCCAGTGGTGTAGTGGTATCATGCAAGATTCCCATTCTTGCGACCCGGGTTCGATTCCCGGCTGGCGCAGCCTGGGCTCTAGCTTGTGGGCCTGGCACTGATTAATGGGTGAGGTGTGGCTCTGGGTGATTGGTGGCCCCTGCTGGGGAAATGTTTGCATATCAAAGCATCAACATATTGAGTAGGAGGAAGTGGTTACTGGATGAATGACCATCAATACAGAAGGTGCTGCTTGCTTTCTGGGGCTATACCTTGCCTCCTTTTTAACAGCTTTGTACTCAAACGTCTACTGCAATGGTGAGGCTTACAGAAAGGGTGCCGGCGATGGGCTCCACCGAGCGCCTCCTTTAGTCTCACTTGTCTTTGCGACTAGGTTTTGAGCGCACCAGCGCTGACGCAGTGTTTTGCAAAAGGAAAGCTTAGCAGACGCGAGCAGTAGAATGCAGAATTCTAAAGACGGCGACTCCGCTCTAATGTCTGACCGCCTTACGGTCCAAGCGAGAGAGAGGTTTGCTCATTTTCTTCTTTTTTCATTGTCAAGGGCCAAAACAGTAGCGTCCCTCGAGCCGGATTCGAACCAGCGACCTAAGGATGTCCGGCCTTCTCCACTACAGTCCTCCGCTCTACCAACTGAGCTATCGAGGGAGCCGTGCGTGTCCTCTCTCTGACGTTCACAGCCCGAGGCAGGGTGGAGTTCCTGTTCTTTGGAAAGCACAGCACTGTGTCATGTTGGATCTAACAGAGATTCCTGGGCTCGTTGTCGTTTCCTCGGCTTGCTCTCTTCAGTGGACCAAACATGTGGCCTTTGAGGATCCTGTATGTCCCTGCTGCTGCTCCTGCTTCTGTCGTAGAGCCCGGATAGCTCAGTCGGTAGAGCATCAGACTTTTAATCTGAGGGTCCAGGGTTCAAGTCCCTGTTTGGGTGTTATGGTGACTCAGGTCTAAGCCCCACCCCCCGGGCTTTTGTTTGCGGCCCTCCTCATTGCAAGGGCACAGACTTCCGCATTAGCAGCGCAGAGGTCCTTGTGTGGTGTTTGTCCTGGACGGAGTCAAAGGGGCCTGGAAGACGACAGTGAAAGAATGGTGGTACGTCTTTGGCATTTTTTTCCTCTTCCGTCGGCTCTTCTCGTTGCAAATTCCCAAAGCTTCAAATTAGGCAGGGCAGAGGTAATTGTGGGGTGTGTGGGCTGGGCAAAAAGAAGGGCTTTGCTCCCTTTGGCCTGTGAGAGGATAAGAGGCTTAAACTGTGGTGTGAGCAAGCTCTCTCCGTGGGCGCCAGTGGTGTAGTGGTATCATGCAAGATTCCCATTCTTGCGACCCGGGTTCGATTCCCGGCTGGCGCAGCCTGGGCTCTAGCTTGTGGGCCTGGCACTGATTAATGGGTGAGGTGTGGCTCTGGGTGATTGGTGGCCCCTGCTGGGGAAATGTTTGCATATCAAAGCATCAACATATTGAGTAGGAGGAAGTGGTTACTGGATGAATGACCATCAATACAGAAGGTGCTGCTTGCTTTCTGGGGCTATACCTTGCCTCCTTTTTAACAGCTTTGTACTCAAACGTCTACTGCAATGGTGAGGCTTACAGAAAGGGTGCCGGCGATGGGCTCCACCGAGCGCCTCCTTTAGTCTCACTTGTCTTTGCGACTAGGTTTTGAGCGCACCAGCGCTGACGCAGTGTTTTGCAAAAGGAAAGCTTAGCAGACGCGAGCAGTAGAATGCAGAATTCTAAAGACGGCGACTCCGCTCTAATGTCTGACCGCCTTACGGTCCAAGCGAGAGAGAGGTTTGCTCATTTTCTTCTTTTTTCATTGTCAAGGGCCAAAACAGTAGCGTCCCTCGAGCCGGATTCGAACCAGCGACCTAAGGATGTCCGGCCTTCTCCACTACAGTCCTCCGCTCTACCAACTGAGCTATCGAGGGAGCCGTGCGTGTCCTCTCTCTGACGTTCACAGCCCGAGGCAGGGTGGAGTTCCTGTTCTTTGGAAAGCACAGCACTGTGTCATGTTGGATCTAACAGAGATTCCTGGGCTCGTTGTCGTTTCCTCGGCTTGCTCTCTTCAGTGGACCAAACATGTGGCCTTTGAGGATCCTGTATGTCCCTGCTGCTGCTCCTGCTTCTGTCGTAGAGCCCGGATAGCTCAGTCGGTAGAGCATCAGACTTTTAATCTGAGGGTCCAGGGTTCAAGTCCCTGTTCGGGTGTTATGGTGACTCAGGTCTAAGCCCCACCCCCCGGGCTTTTGTTTGCGGCCCTCCTCATTGCAAGGGCACAGACTTCCGCATTAGCAGCGCAGAGGTCCTTGTGTGGTGTTTGTCCTGGACGGAGTCAAAGGGGCCTGGAAGACGACAGTGAAACAATGGTGGTACGTCTTTGGCATTTTTTTCCTCTTCCGTCGGCTCTTCTCGTTGCAAATTCCCAAAGCTTCAAATTAGGCAGGGCAGAGGTAATTGTGGGGTGTGTGGGCTGGGCAAAAAGAAGGGCTTTGCTCCCTTTGGCCTGTGAGAGGATAAGAGGCTTAAACTGTGGTGTGAGCAAGCTCTCTCCGTGGGCGCCAGTGGTGTAGTGGTATCATGCAAGATTCCCATTCTTGCGACCCAGGTTCGATTCCCGGCTGGCGCAGCCCTGGCTCTAGCTTGTGGGCCTGGCACTGATTAATGGGTGAGGTGTGGCTCTGGGTGATTGGTGGCCCCTGCTGGGGAAATGTTTGCATATCAAAGCATCAACATATTGAGTAGGAGGAAGTGGTTACTGGATGAATGACCATCAATACAGAAGGTGCTGCTTGCTTTCTGGGGCTATACCTTGCCTCCTTTTTAACAGCTTTGTACTCAAACGTCTACTGCAATGGTGAGGCTTACAGAAAGGGTGCCGGCGATGGGCTCCACCGAGCGCCTCCTTTAGTCTCACTTGTCTTTGCGACTAGGTTTTGAGCGCACCAGCGCTGACGCAGTGTTTTGCAAAAGGAAAGCTTAGCAGACGCGAGCAGTAGAATGCAGAATTCTAAAGACGGCGACTCCGCTCTAATGTCTGACCGCCTTACGGTCCAAGCGAGAGAGAGGTTTGCTCATTTTCTTCTTTTTTCATTGTCAAGGGCCAAAACAGTAGCGTCCCTCGAGCCGGATTCGAACCAGCGACCTAAGGATGTCCGGCCTTCTCCACTACAGTCCTCCGCTCTACCAACTGAGCTATCGAGGGAGCCGTGCGTGTCCTCTCTCTGACGTTCACAGCCCGAGGCAGGGTGGAGTTCCTGTTCTTTGGAAAGCACAGCACTGTGTCATGTTGGATCTAACAGAGATTCCTGGGCTCGTTGTCGTTTCCTCGGCTTGCTCTCTTCAGTGGACCAAACATGTGGCCTTTGAGGATCCTGTATGTCCTGGTTTGAAGCAACCTAAAGAATTTGTTGGATGTAAATGCGAGGAGGGGGATTCAATGTTTTGAAGTCCTGAAATGACGTGTACCAGTGGAGCAATGTAAAACATCTTCTGAAAATAGCAAGTTCTGCTTCACATATTTTTCCACATACCATATCAAAAAGCAATTACCTCTAATGTTCAAAATGATGTGAAGTACAAGTGGTGGTAATTGGAGATTCAAAAGAATAGAAAGGGCTTTTAATTATAGGTTATGGTCTTAAGAGCACCTTGAAATGCTTGTTGAATTATCTAATAAACTTCTACTCCAGTTATAGCAATCACTGTATTCCCAATTGAATGTACTAGATATACACTTTCGCACATGAAGAAAATTGGAGTTTTGTCCTCTGTACCAAACAAAAAAAAATACAGTAAAGCAAGCTAAGCAAAAATTGCAAGCATTTTCAGATATCTTTATATTTATTCATATTCAACCAGGAAAATGCACAAAGGATAGTTATGAAGAAAAATACACTTTCCATCTCTGTAAGGCTTTGGTCTTGTCTGGGCAAGTTTAGCATTTTATTTTTAACCTGCTTCTAAAAACAATCAGGATCAAAAATGATTTAATGCAGACTAAGATATAATGACATGTACAGTTAATGCACAAGGCACAGTTCCATCGCACTGGATTTAATCATTCTTGTTCCATACTATGGACAAAAACAACAGACAATGTTTGGTACCAGAATCTGCATAGCAATAAACTGCACCAAATTTATTTAAATACAAAGTTGGCTAGTGCAACCCAGAATGCTGAAGTTATGTCAGCATTTGCAGCATATTTCTGACAAACACTGGTCTGTCAACCTGTTTATTCCCAGATTAAATTTTGGGCCTCCACCCACTGATGAACTGCATAAGTTTCTTGACTTGCAACTTGCTCAGCCTGAAGTCTTCTGACAAAATCTCCTCAGTCAGTTGTATGAGTAAATTCCCATCAATCTTTTCGGTGACAAACAGTGACACAACGTCTTCAGCAAGGCCTATAAAACGAAGGGACTTTGACACCTCTTCAATGGAGAGTCCAGTAAGGTCAGTCGGTGGCTGCCATGGTGACCCATCACCACATGATCTCGGTGCCAACTGGAGGTGTAGGGGTGAAGAGAAAGGATATGAAATAGAGAAGATGTCTGGCACGCCCTTGCTGTTTACTGACTGATCCTCCTGGTGGTCTGTGGAGATAATCTGAGCATCTTCCCCTCCACTGTTAACGGCCGACTTTAATGATGAAACCTCTGCCACTTGGTTTTCATCAGTCACTTTAGGTGCTCTTGGTGGCAAGATGGGACATGACACGCTTTGTTTTGCGCTACATTCTGCCAAAGCTTTGTCTGTGCATGAATCTAGGGAGTAACTTGCAGATTTGGGGCAGCCTGGAACCATGTGAGGTGTGTCACCAGTTTTAGAAGGCAATGTGCATCCTTCAGAAAGCTCACTCCCTTCGAAGTCGAAGGGTGCCGCGGGGTTGCCCTTTGGGGTACCTGGGGTCTTCTGCCGCGGATAGCTGTAATAGCTTCGACACTGAACCGGTAAAAAATCATTAATCCCATGAGAATCTCCTCCGCAGAAGTTGTTTGGCCATGAAGACCGGGAAGGCACACCTTCAAACGTTGGACTTCCAAAGGGGGAGAGTCTGTCGTTGTTGGTCGCATCAGGTTTCATCCAGTTACAGGGGTAACAGACGGGATTTTGTTCAGCTGGGTGTGTTACATCATTCTCTGTGACAGCACTAGGAAAGATAAAATCAAAAAGAGACAACAATAAAAAAAACAGCCTTATACCAAAAGATGTTTCGCAGACATTACAATACTGACTCTTCCTTTACGTTTCTAAAAATCCTTTTACTAGTCTACAGTGGTAGTAACACATCACAGATAAAATCCTTATACACCCACTCCCTGGATAACGCTTGTTAGTTTTGTTTTAAAGTAACACAAGTTTTATTTAAATCAGAAGCAACCCATTCTTAGCCATTACATGAATACTGTACATACAGAGAATTTCCATCCATGACATTGCAGCGATCCGCACTTATTTGTTCTAGCTGTGTCACCAAGTGAGGAAGAAGGGACAGGAGAGCAGAGCTACAGGTTCACCAGGATTTATGGTGCTTTAAAGGTTCACAGGTGTGTGTGTGCTGAGCACAGGTTCACCAGGGTTTTTTGTCCTTTAAAGGTTCACAGGTGTGTGTGCTGATCACAGTGGGGAGTAGAGAGCAAGAGAGAGAATGTAGCAGCAGCTACCTCAGTACACAAAGTAAAGAGAGAAAGCAAGTAAACGTCCCTCATTTCTATAGGAGGAGTGAAATGAAATAATCAAGAAAAACATTTAAATCCCTATAATTAGAATAACTGAACACCAGCATACAGCTTACATCTTAGTAATTAAACACAACACAAAATACACAGTTAAATAATACAATCTCCTGGGTGTTATCCCGAAATAATTGCAGTGCAGGTTACGTGAAAGTTTCAGCTAAAACCTCTAGATAATATGCAGAATGTGCTACAGGTGCGCAAAACAGAGAATAAAGTATAAAACAGAGACCTGGTGGAGACTGCATTCCCCTGCTCCAGGCTATTCAAGGAAATCACTAAACGACATGCTCTTTAGATATAATGTAAACTTTCCGACCTGGGAACATTTTACTATAGGTCCCCATGAGATTTTACCATAAGTCTGAACTGATGTAAATTGTTTTTTACGTAACCCTGCACTGTTCAATATAGTGCTGATGCACCAGTAAAAACGTTTTATTAAGAGTAGCGGCCTACAAGAGGATTCCTGAGGATGACATATCTGTCTGTTGCTTGTCTTAAAACACAGCATCCCTTAATAACCGAGTTTGCTAACAATCATTTGTTGGAATGGAAAATACATCGATGTACATCGATGTGAAAGAACACTGGCCCAAGGAAAAAAAAATCAAATTTCAAAATTAGTCCTTAATTATGTTTGAAGACTAAATAACATAACCTAAAAACCGTATATAACCTGTAATGTTTCAAGGCAAATGTAAAACTATTAAAATAACAGTATATTGCCAAAAATGAAATCATGTCATGCACAGACTAAAAGTATCCCTACACTCTAACTTTAACTCATTGTGTCCACTTTTTCCCCTTGACTACAGCATGTTCACATTTCTTGAGCATGTACAGGGCAGTCCGTAAGTATCTGGACAGTGACACAATTTTTGTTGTTCTGGCTCTGTAGTCCTGCACATTGGATTTGAAATGAAACAATGACTATGAGGTTAAAGTGCAGGATGGCAGCTTCAATTCGTGGGTGAACCATATAGGAATCACATTGACATTTGGAATCACATTAGGACACATTAGGAAGTGATATGAACTACTCTCAAGAAGAAGTATGAAAGCAAAAACAATCAGAAGCATGGAAAAATAAAGCCACCCCCCACTGATTGAGTACTGTACTGTATATACCCGGTGAGAAGAGGGCACTCACATGTTGTGTAATCCAGAGGAGTAGTAGGACAGCGTGGGGCTCGGAGAGCGAGTCTGTTGCTGCCGGTGCTTGGTTGCACATGAAGGGGCAGGAGGGTTGGTGGAGGTTGGCTTGGAGCTCCGTGGAGGGACAGGGGGGGCATTAAGAAGTCTGCACTCTTCCTTCACCTGGGAACATATCCATCACACAGACATGATTAATTCATTTCATTCCCATACAGTAGTAACATCCATCCATTTTCTAAACCCTCTGTCCAGTGCAGGGGCGCGGGGAAGCTGGAGCCTATCCCAGCAAGCACCGGGCGCAAGGTGGGACACATCCTGGATGCGACGCCAATCCTCCCAGAAGTCAGCTAAACTTCCAGTGTGTGTTTGGATCGAGGGAGGAAACCAGAGCACCCGGGGGAAACCCAAATCACACAAGGGACGAACATACAAACTCCATGCAGACAGCACCCCAGCAACTGAACACAGGGCCCCGGCACTAGCATTGCTGCTTATACCCACTGCACTACCCATGTCATATACCAAAAGAAAATAGGTGCAGAAGGACACAGTAGAAACACAAAGAAGACAACACAAAACTAGGTGTTGAATAAGTAACAAATGGAAGCCATTCTGCACTCATAGTGAAAGTGGTTCTTACGAACTTTCAAGAATTTGTTTTGGGTTTTGTTGGCCCATGAAAATACCAAATACACTAAACGTTCTTAGAATCCAAAAATAAAACTCTAACAGTGAATGTTATTGATGTTATGTGATGCTGTGAATGATGTCACCTGACCTGCTATCTGGCTGTAGCAGTATCCTGCTATCTAGAAGACTCAAGTTCACATCCTGTCTGGGATCACCTTTATTATTACAACTATATTCAATTTTAGACACTCCTATGTCCAGTACAGAGACCTGGAGAGAAACCTAACCTAAACAATATCACAAGGATCGGTATTATGACCATTATCCTTCCTGACTGAACACTACCACTAATAATAATAATAATAATAATAATAATAATAATAATAATAATAATAATAATAATAATAATAATAATAATTGCTTAAGCTTATATAGCGCTTCTCTGGACACTCCACTCAAAGCGCTTTACAGGTAATGGGGTCTCCCCTCCACCACCACCAATGTGCAGCCCCACCTGGATGATGCGACGGCAGCCATAGTGCACCAGTGCACTCACCACACACCAGCTCTCAGGGGGGAGGAGAGCAGAGCAATGAAGCCAATTCATAGAGGGGGGATGTTAGGAGGCCATGATTGGTAAAGACCAGGGGGAAATTTGGCCAGGACGCCGGGGTTACACCCCTACTCTTTTCGAGAAACGCCCTGGGATTTTTAATGACCACAGAGAGTCAGGACCTCGGTTTTACGTCTCTCCCTCTAACACTAATGTACTGTACACAAACACAGAGTAATGCAGGTAGCAAAAGCAAACAATAGAAACAAAATTCACATTAGTGAAAATTAAGCTTAAAAAAAGTTTTTAGGTGCAGCACACTCTTCTTACCATTTTAGACTTACATCATTTTAAGCCTTCTAGTCAATGTGGGGGGAAAAGCAAACAAAATACTAGGGTACATAGTTAAAAGCACAGACTTTAAAACAAGGGATATAATGTTCAAATGTATAACACATTAGTAAGGCCTCATTTAAAGCATTCGGTTGTATACAATTTTGTCCAATTCTGGCTATAAAGTCACAGAAAATAAGGCTGCTCTGGATTGAGTCTAGGCAAGAGCAACTAGACCCATTTCATTCCCAGGCGTAAAGGAATACACTGTCAGGACAAAAGAAATAAACCTTTTCAGCCTTGAAAAGAGAAGACTTTGAAAGGGACCTCCAGGTATTCCAAATTCTCAAAGGTTTTGACAAAATGACTTCTTAAGGATCCGCAGCAAAACATGGAGCTGAACACACAAGTGGAAATGACATAGAAGCGCATTAAAAACCAAGAACACGAGACAATTCTTTACTCAAAAGGGGAGTTCTAGGAGACAGATACCTTGGCTCCTTCCAGCAAATGCTGGATGAGAACTTTGGATCAATTATCTATTAGATATGATGTGTGCCTCCTTCAGATGAGAATTTAAAGCAAGGTGTTGTCTACTTGGTTATTAAACTTCCTTGGTACTGTTTATAAGTAGGAGTGTTAACTCTGGTGTCCTAGCCAAACCCCACTCTGCATTTGCAAGATCTTGCTTGCTCTAAAGCAATACAGAGTCGCAGGGGAGCCAGAGGCTATCCTGGGAGGCAACGATGGATACCAGTCCATCACAAAGCAGATGCTCACACCAGGACCAATTCCCCCTGAAGCACATTAAGCTATTGTACCTGATCTCATTGTAAAATAGCTGTATTAAAGCTTCTATTTAGCATTTAACACGGTTATTCGTACATCCTGTAAGTTAATATTTGAAGTCAGCTACTTGTTTTCCATTTTCAATAGCATTTGAAACTAACACTGTGGTAGAGGTTTTGGGCCCTAGAAATATAACATTAAAGATGTGGAAGGGTAACAAAGGGTTTCATTTCACTGCTAAGTTGAGAACAAATGCAAATCAAAGGACAAAAATAGCCAAATATGCAATTCAGGAAACCCAAGAAAACAAAAACAACTGCCATTTGTCCGTTACAACTTTCTGTAATAATATGTTTGTGCTAAATTTCAAGAAACCTGCAAAAATATAATATGCAACACTGAAACAAGAATACATAACTCATCTGGACATAATGTATTTACACCACAAACTTCTTCATCGCAATGAGCTGTTCATTTACTGTATTATACCAGGTAAATCAATTGAGAACAAACACTAATTTACAGACCATAATAACAAGCTTGAGCAGAATTAAGTGTTTTAGGTACAAAAGCAGCATCCCATCTGTAAACTAAATCCATGATCCTCAAATCAGAAGTCCAGAATTCTAACTTACTATATGTCACAACCGAAGCATACTAGACATTATCAATGCACTGGCACAAAAGCCATGTGCAGTAATACAGACCACCCAGCAGCTGATGCGTTGATGTGTTAGTAACCTTCTGTGTGGTATTATGCTTTTATATTTGATGACTAGAAGTCACTCCAAGCCCTTGTATCCTTCTGAGGAATACTTGCGAAACAATATAATATCTTTGGCATACTCAAACAATTATGAAACTAATATCAGCATCTTCATATGGTATTATGGAAAATTTGATTGCTTTAAGTCATTCTTTGTTTTTTTCAGTCCTTAAAAAGAATCCACCCTTTGGTGAAGTAGAGTGTATTTTGTTATCAAGATGGTCCATTTAATTTAATATATGTCCACACAGAATTCAAAGTGTTCATGTTTATTTTTCCAAAACTCACCTGCCTATGTTATGAAGATTTTTCTCTTAGTTTCCTACTCAGAGATGTACAAAATTAAATGTGTCACCACAAGGTGAGTGCTGATTTCTTCATGGCTGCATCCAACTGCAGGAAGTTTAAAAGTGAATGCAGCTGTGCAACTACCACATTTTGATCAAGTATGTTGACACCTTGTGCGCCATTTAAAACAATAAGAGCAGAGCTCCACTAATTTGCAATCTTTCTAATGTTCTTAAGCTACTATGGCACATTTTAATTTGTTATATTGTTCACATGGGTTTCCTCCTACAGTCCAAAGACATGCTGGTAGGTTCAATGGCTTCTGGGAAAACTGTCTCTGGTGTGAGTGTGTGCGAGTCTGTGTCTGTGTGTGCCCTGTGATGGACTGACATCCTGTCCAGGGTGTATCCCACATTGTGCCTGTTGCTTGCCAGGATAGGCTCCAGCTTCCCCAGTACCCTGTATTGGATAAAGCAGTGAGGAAACTGATGGGTGGATATGAGAAAACGTACATTTAATACTGTACAAAAGCAGGAAATGCCTGGATGTTTGTAATTCTGCATCTGCTTTTAAATTTAATTGAAAATGAAAATGAATGAGGCAACGGGGAATAAAATGATAGAAACAAGCAGCCATTTCTTGACAGTTTTAAAGGCAGCACTTCTCTCAAATTTACTTACAGCTTCAGACTTCGGAGGCACTGGAGGTGGAGGTAGACAAATTTCAGAAACCATGACCGAGGCCGAGGGGCCCGAGACAGGAAAGGGAGGTGACGTCGAACTCTTTGACCTAATGGAGCTCCTGTTGCCATCACACTTGTTCTTTTCGGCAGCAGAACAAGGCACAGTCTGTGCAGCAGACCTGCCCTGGTCCAGCCACAGCTCCTCGTAAGGAAGCTCCGACTTCGAAGGAACAGATTGGCCCGGTTCCTCGGTCATTTCGGGGAAATGATAGTCACTCCCGCTGTCGCCCGAGTCCGAATAGTGCACAGGGTCGTGAGAGAACAGAGCCCAGTCGCCGCACAGATTCTTACATCCCTGCAGGTTGACCTCGCTGTTGCCGTGAAGGTTGTTTCCATACACACAGACAGAAAGGCGGTGGAAAGACTGAGTCAGTTCGTCTCGTGCGTAGCTCAGGGAGCTGGGCACGTGAGAGTGGCCTTGGCAGCCGCCGCCGCCGCCGCCGCCCCCGCTCTTCTTTGGGCTCTTACAGTCTTCGTTCCAGTCCGCCCTCACGTCCCGCACGGCCCGCGAGTAATCGTCGATGTCGAACTGCTCCTGGCAGTAGGCGAACCAGCGATGCACCAGGGTCTCCAACCAGGGCTCGTTTTTCAGGAGGCCCTCCGGGACGGTGAACTTGGGCACGGCCAGGTGCAGCGGGAAGTGGGTGGGGACGACTTTGCTGCTGCGCAGGATGCAGCAGACGACCACCGTCTTGGTCTGGATGTTGACGAACTTGTAGCGGTGGCCCTCGCGGATGAGGTGGAGGTCGTGCTGATTCCTGGGAGGGGCGCTCGGCACGGTGACGTTGACGGGCAAGCGGGTTTTCTCCACGATGTTGCGGATGGTGTGCTCCCCTTCCTGCATCTGGAGCTCCAGGGGGCTGCGCGTGCTGAAGCGCCCCTTGCACTGGAACGGCAGGCTGATGCTCTCGTTGGTCCGGTGGTTCATGCAGATGAGGCAGGGCATCTTGCCGCGGCCCAGCTTGCCGATGGAGTTCAGCTTCCCGATCCTCTTGAAGATGGTGTTGAGCCTGGACTTCTCCCTGGACGTTTTGGCGTACAGGATCTCTGCCTGGCCCATTAAAGTTAACTCATCCCCAGTGCACAGGGTGATGTTGTAAACTTCAGTGTCCTCGTTGCATTCCCCCGATGCCACCTAAGCAAGGGAGAAAGACACAGAAGAAAGGACAGGACCGGTGAGAGAGAACACTCCGATTTTAGATATGTTTAAAAGACGATAATAATGTGCAGAAACCTTCTTCAGAAGTCAAGTCAATCATATTCTAACGCAAGACTTAAATTTGCAACATCATCAAACTTAATGGCTTCAATCACTGAGCTTTAGAAAGACAAGTCAAAATTTAAGATTGAGCTTGAGTTTATTCTTAAAATAAACTCTAGCTCAATGTTTTATTCTAGGAAAAACACCTAGCAACGAGCTATTACTAGGTATTTTTCCCAATATTATTTACTTAACAGTTTTCTAAGGTTTTTCAGACTCCTTTGTCTATTTAGTGTTGCTGTTGTATGGTTTCCTGATAGGAAGCCAACACACTTTTTATTACTTCCTGCATACCAATTCAGGAAACCACTGAGAGCTGAGCAACACACAACCTTAAGAACATTTCCCCATGTCTTTAAACAATCTTCCCCATACCTCATCTTTATAGAGCAGGCAGAAAGTAAGTCTGCCTAGTTCATGATACACTTCTTTTATATTCTATCAAGAAAGTACAGCTTCTAAATGGTAACAGCACATTTTAAAGAATACATATTTAAATGTAGGTAATTGTCTTTTAGGAAGCTCAGTTTACATATCTTCACATTTAAAAGTTAAAAGTTAGTTCAACAACCTTTCTTTCAAAATTGTCCACAATGTGGCAATTATATTTAAACTATAACTTGGTATAACTATAGTATAGTATAACAGTATAACTATATCAGCTATGACTCCTTGTTGCCTTAATTAAAAGAGCAGAAATCATAAATTACTAAAATTAACATCCCTGAACTTTAAAAAGAAGCAGGTTGTTCTTCAATTTCACTGGCTTAACATGTTGAAAGCTACAACATGTTGAAACTGTATTTAGAAAAACATTTAAAGAATATTATTCTCTTCTTTGAAGTACTGAATTACACTACTTGTCACAAAAAATTAAATAGATCTTATTCATCAGCAAGAGAATGGAATTTAAGCAGAAAGTGTCAAAATACTTAAAGAACTAACCTGATTAAAAAAACAGCAGTCAGCACAGTCTTTTAATTGAAACATTAAGGTTAAAATGCAGGGGGAGGTTATCAATAGGTTTCACTGATGGAATTCTGCTGTATAAAACCTGTCCAGTGAAGACCACAATACACCTCTGTAGTGTTTCTCTGCAAGTCCACGCAAGAAAAGAAACACGTGGAACGAGCTTCTGTTGTAATAAAACAAAGTCACGCAGCTTGACATTCCAGCAGAGGGCGCCAAATGCTGTGTTTCTCTTTCAAAAACATCCATACACGTATTCAAATGGATAAGCTGTATTGATATCATAAGACGTGTTTTTAAAAAAGCAATACATTTTGACAACATACATGTTCATGACGTACAGAAGGCAAGATAAATTCTCAAAATGTTCTGAAAAAACACACAATGGTATTTAAATGATACACAAAGGAATCCACACCTACGCTCACCTTACAGAACCATAAACACCGGTGCCCCAACCTGTTCTTATCACTAAAAACGGGACTGTACAAAAAGACACTATTTAACCCGCAGTCAGAGAAAGGACGTCCGAGGAATTTCTCGCTGTTGGAAAAAGCACTGCTTTTTTTAAACTGTTTTTAGTTTTGGGGAGAAGGGGAAAACCACCAACATTTTATTCAACGCTTGACAGTTCATCTTCAGAATTTAATTTTACGTAGTTTAGATATTACAGCAGCAGTCCGACTCCCAACTCACACCAGGAAGGTCATGGGGTTGAAAACCTGGGTGTGGCACTGTTGTTATACTATACCTTTAAGCAATTACTTCACTCGGATCGCTTCAATAAGATACTCAGCTGTACAAATGTAAGTTCTTTTGTATAAATGCATCAGCCAAATAAATTATTAATATTAAAGTGACTGTAAAAATCCACAGTACACGGTTCCTCTGTGCTTCACCGAGTTTATTCCATCAACAGTACATCAATACTAAATTAATAATAGTCTAAATTAAAAGACATGGATGTATAACTATTTATTTAATGATTGCTGGGGCAAGCAAAATTGTAAGGGCATATTTTCCCAGGAAGAGAAATGTGAAAAGCTTAGCACGGGCCCTAATTCTAACATGATACAAGCACGAACGCAAAGCTATAATAAAGCACACCTACAAGAAAACAGGCTAAGCATCAAAGATAAAATTCCATAAATCAGACTTGGTAAAGGACATTATTATTAATGTCATTCAATCCTGAGAGACATTACTGAAGTCATAAGAGTCCATATTCCATGAAGAAATGGGCTACCTTCCCTGAACTAATTATTAAATGAAAAGCTTTTGGATAATTATCGCAATCATGATGGCACTGTTTTTTTTACCTAAAAATGTAAACCCGGAGTATACGTACTATACATCCCAACTGCTGAACCTGGTATAAAATATCACTCTATGGTTTCATATGTTTTAATAAATATTTGCTTGTCTCTTTCAAATATATAAGCTGGCAGATGAGAACACTGGCATTTCAGAAAACTCCATCAGCAGTGTGAACATACTTTTTAATGACAAAACAGCTTTCCAGCTGACCTGAGGGCAAAATGGACAGTCTTGAACCACTGGAAAAGAAAACATATCATACTGTATGTGCAACAGCTCTGGGCATGATACTACAGCTTTTCCACCATTCCAGACAAGGCCATTTAAAAAATGAAAAGCCAGCACAGCAGGGCGATGACTAGCAGTACAGATGACATTGAATGTTGAGTGTTTTGACATTGGATGTTTGTCACTGAATTCCACAGACTGCAGCAGTATTCTACACAGAAGATGAACACACATTACCACACACTGATACTGCTTCACTCTTTGCCCCATTAAAACATCAGTGGGAGCTGTCTTGGGGTTCAAATTAAAGAAAGTAAAAGGAGAACAGGAAAATCCATGTCACTGGCATATCATTTAATAACCATTTAAATGGAAAAGGACTTCATATGGGAATAATAACACCACCAAATAATATTTTGATGGATTCCATTTCCATAAATTGATTCTGAATGTGCTTTTTTAGGTTCTAGTTCTGTGCCTGTGTTTAAGAGGATGAACTGATTAGCACACCTGCTGCAAACCTGTAATAATGGAATATTTATTTCCTATTCCACCTTTCCCAATTAGTGGGATGCATACCAGTAGGAGTATGAGGGATCGTACTGTTTGCATTTCAGTAAAACAGATTTTAGACACTCTAATATACTGCAAAGTATAGCTACCATTACTTTTAAATTGACGTAATTGTCATCTGTTCTTTTTCTGATACCTTCCAAAGGAAAAAAAAACAATGGAGTTTCAGCTTAAGAAGTCAATTAACTGATATTTGTCATTCCAATCACATATTTCCCTAAGGCCTGCAATGCCGCATATACAGTATTTCATAAATTATCTGTGCCTATTCCCAGTTAAAAAGTACGTACAAGTTTACACTGTATTATAGTACATGGCATGTGACACAGAATTCTGCCTTGAGCCATTTCTGAAGGTTTCTGGCTTCACCTCCAAACCACCTCATACATAGAGTATTACTGTACCTTAGGTAAAAAATGAAACCTTTGATCACATTTACAGTAAAAGAGGAAACAAGTCAATCACTACCCTGTTCTCCCACTTTGCAACACCAAATGTTTTAGTCCTAACTCAGCCCTTTTTTCAATAATAATCCCCTCAAATCAAATAAGCTTTCACTGAACAATTTTTAGCCCGACTAAAAATATAAATATAAGCCCAGTACCGTCCACTGCAAGGAGACGATGCAATGATCAAGGTGTAAGACACTCCCAAGCTACACCAGAGAAGTTACACACAGATGTGCTAATCTGCCTTTCAACTGTGGAACAGACAGTATACCACAGGCGGTTTTTCCTGATGCGAGTTTTAATGCACATTCTAGATGGGTGCATCGGTATTTTTTACATGAGACTGCAAAGTACCCCCTCTGGTGGTCTCAGTTTAATGTGCCCTTACAGTCCAGTTTCAAGGTAACCAATAAGATCTAACTGCCCAGTATAAAAGTGTCCATAAAACACTCTTTTCAAAAAGGTCTGGTGTCAGTTTACAACCTAAATGGAGGCTTGGCTCTGTGTAATTTCAATAGTTCTAGAATGATCCACCATTTTGTTTCGCCTGGGCAAAAGCTAATTTGGCAATTTTTATTTTAAATACTGTATTTAAAAAGATAACCCAATCACACCTACAAACACCACAGACCTGTATTTGTGATGTTAAATGTGTAAGAAGATTTTAGAAAAATTAAATGTTCTGTTTTGAAATAAATGATTAAGCTGTGTGTGGAGAGGTCAATATGAATGAGATCCCTTAAATGTTCTTAGAAAATTCTGTAATGCTATATATACGGTATTTGTTTTACAAAACTATTTTTGGGATACATAATTAATACAGGAAAAATCACAAATAAATCTTTTCACCTAATCAGAGTAGCACATTTACTGTACATACAGTGTAGTAATAGTTGGACAGTATGGTGGTCCTGTAATCTGTAATCATCAACCTACACACACCTGAAGAAGGCACTACAGAACAAAAGGAAAAAAATGTATTTCTCCTTTCTATTACTTGTTCCTCAGGAGCCAACACATGCAGACACAGCACCTCACCAAAAACTGGAGACACATACTTTAGTTTCCCAATTGTTACATAAGCAGTGCCAAAACTTGATTCCGTGCCAAAAAGTTTCTAACAACAAACAAAAAGCCTTCACATGGGACAAGAGTAAATGGCATAAAAAACTTTGCAAACCCAGTTAAACTGACCATAAAGGACATCAAAGAGATTTGTAGAAGTATCACAAAGTTAATTTTTATATAATACGACCGAACAGATACAGCAAAGACTGTTCAGATCTATCACGGCCACATAAACCATCTCTGAAATGGGCTCTCAAAAAGGCCTCAACAACTTGTGGAAGACCTGTAGAACAAGCCAGAAAACAAAACAGACAATTCAGGAACACCCCTTCACAAGAAAACTATCCAGTACAAGGTCACCTGAATCACAGAAGGGCCAGTGGAAACCAGGTACGAAGTCACTAAGATGTACAGTAAGTCTTTCCTCAAGAGAAGTAATAAAATGATGTCAGACCATGACCAGTCATGCCTCGTTACATTCTGTGATAATATTCCATGGTCTGAGGAGTCTCAAGTTAAATTTTTAAAGCAGACACCAAGCAAAGTCACAAGACATATTACTGCATATACTGATGTCTACAAACATGGGACAGCAATTTCACATTTCAACACGAAGCAGCCTCGTCTGCTACACAAACAGTTCCAAAGTGCCTCTGACAACGGGAAGGAACTGAATGAAAGCTGCTGCCTACAATAAACCCAGTAACTCAAACTCTTTGCTTTCAATGAATAATGTTTCCTCATTTCACAGAACAGATACTGACACCTCATGCCAAGCTCTTAAAACATTTGAAATTAAACATTTAAAGCAGTGTAAGGATTATTATCATTAAGGTGTAAGGGTGAAGGTGTACTAACCTAGAATTATCTACTTTGTGCAAATGAATTTTTTTAATAAAGCCACTAGTACAACTAAACATATCACTACATGTTCATGCGCAGCAACTTCCAAAGAGTGGTGACAACAAAAGCTCTAGAAAAGCTTAAAAAAGCTGATCGCTGTAAGAAAGCCAAATCTGTTTTCAAGTAATTCTCTACTCCCTTAAATAAATAAGAACAGTGAAAGCAATGTAGCTTTATTTAAAGAAATGTACAGTATTACAGAGTATATACACTGATTGTTGTAGAGTAAATTTGTATTTAAAGATACGAATGCAAATATCATTCTGACTGCTTCATATTATGCATCTGAATTAGGATATGGAGAATGGTGAACATGCAGCTTTGACTGGAACGTATTTATATCTTGTGTGTTTGAATGTGAGGCTGCTCACAGGCTGAAGTTAACACACATTATGTAAGATTATATAATCCCATCGAATTGACTTCCACAAAGTGCAAAGTGCGTGACGTAACATGCAAATGAAACAGATATTCCTCTCTGATTTCTAGGTACAGCCACTTCGGAACTTTAAGAGCACAAAATACTTGCATGTTTGGTACAAAGACATATCAGAGCCAATCCTTAACAAAAAAGCTAACATGAGGCAGTTAAACATGAGGCATATATGAAATATTTAAAGAAGAAAGATTACTGAGGATTCTACCGAAAATTAGATCTTAAAGTATGGAACGTTAATAAGAAATAACACATTGACATACTATTATACAATATCAAGATAAAATGAAGTCTTTTAAAAATGAACCGTTTCAGATTTTGTGGTTGAGTAAACCACAGAAAACAAGTAGTAGCTGAAGGACATGAGCAAGAAATCAGAACTGCACATTTACAGTGCTTACAAAACACGGCAATGAAACTGAAGACAGCCCCCTGCTGGTAACGCACAACCTTCTTTTGAGAGATAAAAAATAATTCGCCACTCATAGCATTTTCAGCTTTATTTAAACTCCCATCAGAAACAGGGTGAGACGAACACATGCAGCTCTCAAGACTTCAGCTGTGTAAAAGATATCTCATAGAAAATCACGAACAGACTCTCTTACATAGGCCTGGACATCAAACAGTTGTCACTTCATTCGTTGATTCTTACCAATTACCAATCACAAATGACTTTCCAAATCCTACAGTTAACAAGTGCCTTGCACTCATTGAGGTCACGCAGTGGTCAGCATCGCTGCCTTGCAGCACTGGAGCTCTTGGTTCAATTTCAGACCTGGGGTGCTGTCGGTGTGGAGTTTGGATGGCCTTCCTGTGTGCTCCAGGTTCCCCCCAAAGCAGGATCACACATCAAGTCTCCCATCTATTTTATAATGGCTTTATGACCGGCTAATTCAGGGTCGCAGGGGAGTCGGAGCCTATCCCAGCAAGCGATGGGCACAAGTCCATCACAGGGCACTTACTGATAAAAACACAGACACACTCTCACTCCCAGAAGCCCATTAACCTACAGTACCAGTATGTCTTTGGTCTTTGGGAGGAAACCCATGAATCGAATCTAGGGCCATAGCAACACAAGGCAGCAACGCTGACCACTGCCCCCACCATGCCACCCCAGGGATATACAGCACCTACTAAATATTTGAAATCGAAAGGTTTCTAAAATTAGGGCCATAGAGTAGATGAACCAGAGAAAATGGACATTTAGTTGTGGACACCAGGAACGGCTGCAACAGGCTGAGAACAAGCGCATAGGAGCACAGGAAGTCAAATCAATGACAAGGGTAAATGTTCGAAGAGCGCTGTTTAAAACATTTATAAACAGGTCTCCCTCATTTCACAACAGTTAAGTAGTCTGGCTGGGAGCGGCCACATCCTCAGAGAGGGCGACTGTTATTCCTAGAAAATAGTTTTTCTTTTTTTTCCTTATTCAAGATGAAGGAAATTTATAACTCTTTCAAATGAACACCAACACAAACGGTTGCAATCATGAGAAACCTACCATACTGAAATCACTGGGTTGAATAACCGAGTAGAAAGGGGAATTAAAACAACATATACAGTATGGACATAATTTCACTAAGAATATTCACCATAAATTTTATAAATAAATAAAAAATTTAAAAAGTGCGGTGCAGTGGCTCTGTGGCTAAGGATCTGCGCCTTGTGGCTGGAAGGTTGCCGGTTCGTATCCTGTGGCCGGCAGAGGAATCCTACTCCATTGGGCCCCTGAGCAAGGTCCTTCACCCCACCTGCTCCAGGGGTGCTGTACAATGGCTGACCCTGCGCTCTGACCCCCAGCTTCTCTCCCTGTCTGTGTGTCTCATGGAGAGCAAGCTGGGGTCTGTGAAAAGACACATTCCTAATGCAAGAAATTGTATCTGGCCAATAAAATGATCTTATAATCTTATCTTATATGGGCCATGGCCAATGGTCCTGTTTGTGTTTAGCATGACAAGAACTCAGGTCTAAGAACAAGAAATGTGTTGATTTAAGTTCAAACTGTAATTTTTGCAGCAATTCTTGCACAGACCGAAGAGGAATAAACAGCCACACACCCGTAAGCTGAGTGCTGTTTCTGTAAGTGGAACTGTTGCCAAACACTGAGTTTCGGTGCAGTATATGTCCCATTGACACTTTGGCACCATTGGTCCCAAGATAAATCAACCAAGAAATAAAAATCCTTTTGTTTAAAAAAAATGCACTCTGATTTGAGGCCTTCAACACGCATCTTTCATAGGCGCTCGCAAATATTGGTTCTTCATCCTAACCTTAACGTTGAATGTTATTTCCTCCATGACATAAACCCGCTCAGGAAAGGCCTTGGCCACCTCCTCCACACTGTTGAAGTATTGCACTGGTTCCTTTACATCTCGGTCCTGTTCCAGCAGCTTGAACTGACCTACAGGGGAGAAACAGGAAAGAAATGTCACATTTTACCGACGTGAAAGAGCTTCACTGACGACACCGTGCTCTGTTGTTTACTTCCAGGGGTGCACTTGTATAGTAAATTCATGCGTAACAAGCAGCTGTGCTTACAGTAAGAGCACGCGTTACAATACTGTACAATCGCTGAGGAATAAGATCCCTTTTCCTGAAAAAAAAAGGAATGAAGTGGGTGGGTGGGTGGTTGGATGGGGAGTTTATTTGTAATGGTGGATGTTTCCAAAAAATACACTGTCACACTCATTTCTTACGATACCAGCATGATTGGTCCCAAGATTTCTACTCAGAGGTGGAAGCTCATAAAAGCCACATTAAATCCCACTAAAATACAAGTCTCCAATTGCTTCCAAGTGCTCAGAAATGGACATAAATCAGTTGAGTTTAGGTACTTTCTGAGCTATGTGAATAGTGGGCATGATAAATTCCTAAGAATATGTCGCCACCAGCAGAATTTAACAATACTCCTTTTTTATGCAAGCTGTTAGGTTGAAACGGATTGTGAAGCAGATATGTAGAGGAATAAAATGTGCACAATCTCTATACTACGCGTGAGCAATAAGTATGACATGAACTAATCACATTTCCTACTCAACAAAAAATGTCCATTACGTTAGATAAGTCTTGTGCAAAGACTGAATAAAACCCATTACTCTAAAAGTAAGACTGGTGATATCGATATTACTATATTACTTAGCTCGTCTTAGCGGGAGACGTTCACTCATCTAACAAAAACAGGCATGTGTATGAATCGCTCATTTTACAGAGTACCTGTAAGTAAAGTGGCTGCTTAATGAGAGATGAGCATACTAAAAGCATAACTATAAAATTGCAAATAATCCATATATATATTGAATTAGACACATTATGCATGCGTGTCTATATATAGTACAGACACATATTGTGTAGTCTCTGAATCAACTACCCAGCCGTACAGTTTCTTTCCCTTTACAATGAGAGCGGAGGAGGTGACATCAGCTGTATTCTGTGTGTTAATCGCACCATATAGGCCCCTAAACTAATAGAGACGACAAGTCACCACCCAGTTTAGAAAGAAACCTGCTGGCATGTATCTGTATGCACAGTCTCTTTCAGTCATCGTTCTCTGCCCTTTGACCTAGCCTGCCGCACAAATGGCAGCACAATGGTCTAGTCTGAAATACACATGAATGCTTACGTCATGCAATGCATGAAGTGCAACAGCTAAACTCTATGGGTAATGCAAGTCATGTCTTTACCATTAAAGAAATGTAATTACAGGCTGCAGCTATTAACTGACAGGTTTTATGGACAGCAACCAACTGCCCCTTGTCAGGATCAATGCAGAAGGCACCAGAACGAACAGTCACATGATGCTCATTCCTTTAAAAAACAACATCTGCCATACTCATCCACACAACACCTTGCCTGAATTATTCAAGAGCTGCTCCCAGTTCTGAAAGAATATTAATCCTTATTTTATTAAAAGCTCCACAAAGCCTGGTCAGCATCTTCAATGGAGCATGGCGCATGGGCTTTCTGTAGGACCAGAGCTGGCCAAACATTCTGTTGAGGGCAGCTCTCTTGTGCCCTTAGAACTAGACAATGTTTTTGCTTTACGCGACCTGCTTCATTTTTCAGTGAGGCCGGACTTTTCTAAATTCCAATTACAAAATTCTATAAGGGAATATATAAACATCTATAGTTGTGTTCTGTCAAAACACATTTCATATGCTAAAAATGCAACTTCACGTTTTGTATAACATCCTGTATAATATTATACCAACTTGCATAACATCTGTGTAGCCAGTTCAGAATTAGTTACAAAGGAAAAGAAACTTGTGCCTCCTGATAATACAATACTCCATTCAGGAGCCCACCCCCTCCTGTTAGGGAAGAACAAGATGCATTGTGAGTCCTTAACTGTTTAAGCATCCACTGCAACATCTGTTTTTTCCATTATTGCAATCTACATATTCTATAGATGAAAAACTACCGAAGTTAGAAGCCAGCCGTGTGTATAGTGTTACTGGCATTTAGGATTCTAAAGACAACAAGCAACCTCAAACATCGAAAAAGTAAAATCATTAGTCTTAAAAAAATACACATCACAAAAAGATTTCTAAGGAATGAGTAGCATGGCATTAAAACAAAAGTGCTTTCTATATATTGTTTGAAAATTTGAAAAAGCCCCGCCCGATGTGGAAACTGTAAACGTCAGTTTCCACAGTCTGCACTGTACCCACTGATGACCGTAGGAACACATTGCTTCAGGACTTTTAAACTTTACAGTGACACAAATCAAGCAGCCTCAGACATTCAAAGCTTCAGCTGACAAGACCTTGAAGTGATGGCAAAGAGGTGGGAATTAATTATTTGGCAAAACAGAGAAGGCTGATAGAATCCAGTTAATTTGGGCGGTATGATGTTTCGGAAAATGAATAACACAAGTGAATGTTGTGTGTGAGGAAGACTGGAATAAGAAGCTGCGAGCCTGTTAACAGTCTTGCATGCGAAGTCTAGCAAGGCGGGCTCAGCAAGAGCTGCCTGCTGTCACTGCACCCAGAGAGAAGAATGGGTCATTTCATTGACAAGGCCATGAAGGCATCCAAGAGTCAGGAAGCCAGGGGGCATCAGGGGCAGTGGTCCCAGCCTGACTGTGACCCAGAGTGACATGGAACTTCCAGCGCCATGTGTCTGCACTTTAACCATTTCTAGCTTTACAGTCAGGGCAGGTCAGAGGGCCCTGGTGCTGTACTCCCTAAAGATATCCCTGAAGACAGCAGAAAAAATAGCTCACTGGGCACACCTAACACCTACGTCCGTGGAGGATAACTGCACCACGGTACCATCACTTAGTCCTACGGAGAGCATCCGAGATAAAAACTCCCAAAATCAGAAAATCAGTGTTTGATTAACAAGTACGAGACAGAAAAAATGAAAGTGTGAAACTGTATAAAAGACTGCTTATGTGGCCCACAATGGCTATAACAGCAGTCCAACCCAGAGTTCATCAAAATGTATGATTATATTAGATGGAAGGCATACAGTAACTGTATTTTATTATCTCTTGTAAAATCTACTGTAGTTAACTACTACTTGAAACATTTTGGGATGTAGATTAAATATTAATCTTCCCACTCAGTGATATTGCTT
The DNA here is from genome assembly GCF_040954835.1 of Lepisosteus oculatus. NCBI lineage: Eukaryota > Metazoa > Chordata > Actinopteri > Semionotiformes > Lepisosteidae > Lepisosteus > Lepisosteus oculatus. The sequence continues at coordinate 46,050,196 of NC_090701.1, forward strand.
TGGCTTTCCAATCAGAGTAGGGACCAACCTCCCCACACCCACCCTGGCAGTCTAAATACAAAACGATTTCCTGCGGATCGCAAAGCTCTGACTCTCTGAAAATCAGATCTATAAATGATACCCTTTTAGTTGTTTTCAGGTCCTCCAAGAATTCATACATTCATATTCACTTAGAACACCTTAGAGTTACCTTGAAAAGTCCAACTGCTTTGTGTTTAAATCTCTCAAAAGCATTATATAGATCTTACCTAAGTAAATTACTCATTCAGACAAATTACTCATTCAGATAAAGGTTTAATTAAGAGTCCCAATTTGGAGCAAATGATACTAGGAACAGGTGTACTCCAGGGCCGTATAATAGCTAAGCATATTTTATTGTAAGTGTTTAGTTAAAGCAGGCCAGTTAGCAATGCTGTTGCGTCTCGAGTTCAAGTCCAGACCAGGGTGCCTTCTGTGTGGAGTTGACACATAATCTCCCTGTGGCCACCTGGTTTTCTTCCAGGTGCTGGCTTGCAGCTGGCCTGCCTGTGTATACATGGATTTGTGCCAGATGTTGTGTGTTCTCCAGAAGACTTAACTGACAACTCGCAATCCTCCATGTATCTGTGTGTTCGCGCTCTGCGATGATGGTTCAGCGCCACTTTGTGAGCAATGCCCCTAGGCTAAGCCAAGGACAACCCCAGTCCTTACCTGGAATAAACGGCAAGGTCTTTCTGATTGAGAAAATTGATATTTGCCATACACAAATTCATGCATTAGGAATTTGTCTTTTCACATATCCCAGCTTGCTCTCCATGAGACACACAGACAGGGAGAGAGCGCAGGGTCAGCCATTTATATGGTGCCCCTAGAGCAGCTGGGGTTAAGGGCCTTGCTCAGGGGCCCAACAGAGTAGGATTCCTCTGCCAGCCACAGGATTTGAACCGGCAACCTTCCAGCCACAGGCGCAGATCCTTAGCCCCAGAGCCACCACTCCATCCCTGGATGGATGGTTAGGTAACCACCTGCCTAATGGCTGTCCTATGCGCACACGTTGCAATTCAAAATAAATTTTCAATGACGTAAGACATAATAAGATATTTTCATCTTCTAAATGCAGTGTTCCACATAAGGTATTGTAGAGTTTTCCACTGACTTCTTCAAGAAAGAAGCATATTACCTATCCATTTCTAATTCTCCTCCCAAACAAAATACATACAGTCATTTAAACTATGCATAAGGCGATATTAAACAAATATTGATAGAAACAATAGTATTTCATGACTAATAAAACAAACATAATTAAAAGCTGTTCTACCAGCCTTGATCAAGACATAGAGAAGAACCTGTTGGCAGCTAGGCCACAGCACAGCACATTGCCAAGTTGTCCTTGTTCACTAATTGCCGCTGTATTCTATGTGTTGCTGCCCTTAATTCCCCTGTTGTTATGAGCTGGACACAGTTTGTATGTTCGTATTTGTCTAGCACAGCGCAGGGTACTCGTATTAGGTCTTGTAAGCAATGAGAGGTGTGAGAAAGTGGTAACAGCACCTTCAATGTCTGTTTCAAGTGCAGCAGCAGCGCAACTGCCTTGTCACCTGATCTTGTACTGCAGGTTAGAAGCTGAGCAAGGCTAGGTTTGGTCAGTATTGAAATGGGATCTATGGAAAACAAGGCTCCTGCTTTTTAGTTTGAGTGGACCACTAGGTGGTGCTCTTCCTTCTGGACCCGAATTTCCAGACCAGTGTCACAGTATGGTATGAGAGAAGCTGAGTTATAAGAGAAGCACTCCTTCCAACGTTATATAGTATTAAACCAAGTTATTGACTGCTCAGTCTTTACAGATCCCAAGATCCCCAGATCCCTCCTGTCCTGGCTAAATTCCACTCTGGGCCTGTACAATACAGCCTCCTTGATTCATTTAGTGAAGCAACTTCTCAGCAGAGGTCTGCTGCTCTGCTCTGTAGTCAGCTTTGTACTGCACTTCAGGTGGGTGATGACCAGGGACACAAGTCTTCTCCTGTATGGAAAGCTGTCTGGGATTCTCTCAGATGAAGAGCACCTTTATGAATGCAAGGAATTATTATTGTTGGTGTTAAAAGTGCAATTGCAGGTGATGCACTTTCAAACACTGTAATTATCCAGGGTTGTGTGAGCCTGAAACAAGCAAACGCAGCCAAGATGCCGAAGATGATAACCTAGATAACACTGAAGAATTTGTTGGATGACATTCCTGAACCACTCAGCTGTTAGCAAGCAAACATGCAAATGCTCCGAATGTCATCTTCTCATTTATAACCGTTCTTAAGCTACTAATCGTCTGCATATACAACACTATGTTAGCGATCATAGCAGAGACTTTCTACAGCATGACCTGGAATAAAACAAAGTATAAGTATAATGTACTAGTCTAATTTGAGAGTAAGTTAAGGTGAATATGAAAGTTTTCTGCAATTCAGTAACTGCATTTTTTAGGGTTGTAAACATTCTTGCCTTATGTGCTGTATTCATAGTATTTATACATTGCTTTGTATTTAATTTAACTCATTTCAAAATGTAGGTATAATATAAAATGAAGTTACATCTACCTAGCTTTCAAGTGCACAACTGTTTTATCTAAATCCTGTATTCACTAAACAGACTGGACGTTTTCTCCTTGTTAGGTGTTTACGTGAAGTTGCTTTAAGGTTTAATATTCAAACAGGACAAAATCTTTTTCATCTCCAGAAGAGAGAACTTCATGTATTTACAAACCAAACAAATGTGGGCCATTAGGAGCTCCGTGACCCCTGGTTCAGCTGTGGAGAAAGGACAGGTCCTGGACCTCACAGCTCTGTGTTCTGTCATTAGAGGTCAGGGAAGAGCTACTGCAATCAGCCTTAAAGAAGTTGCGCACACCCAAAACAGCCACATCAACACCTCCTCCTGCCTCTTCTGCCTCACAACATAAAAAAAGGTACAAACAGGATGTGTCAGAAAGGACCTGTGAAACATTTAAAACGCAACAAGTCCTACAGGTATGTTTCAATCGTCGTGTGCTGTATTCTTCATGTCTTTCGGTATATACGGTCTGACTTAAACCACATCACAAGATTCTGCACCTCAAGAGGCCGCCAGTTTAATGAAACCTAAGGTAGATGAAAGAGGTGTGAAAAATCCCTTCCCTCTGTACAGACGTGTTAAAAGCACACCACACGTATTTTCTGCACAACCAAGTTCTAGCAGTTTTTAGGACTGTTTTGGGAATTCACAGTTACAAACGTGGGCAGTGACAAATAATTAACCACTAATGCTTCTGTGTGGTGTTTTGGAATAAGCATTCTATCACAGGTCTGCATAACTAAGTTAACTCACAAATGCCTGGTGAAAATCTAGTTAAAGTAGAAGAACGTTTTATTAACGTAATGCCTATATCCTTGTGTAACAAATGGATTCATCTCCTTTAGATGATGCATCCAGCTCTTGTTGCCGGGGGTGATCATCTCATAGATGCGTAAGAGATCAACAGAGGATAGTAATTATCTCATATTCTAGCACAGAGGTTGAATTTTAGATTCAAGCTAATTGACAGCATGATATCTACTAAGATTTTGCATTACAGTTTGAAGTGACTGGACCTTGGACAGCAGAGAATTCCCATTTCAAAACTCTCCAGGGAATTTGCTACTACAATTAATAACAATAATGACAACAAAACATAATACAAACAATTTGGTTAAAAGGCACTGCTATTCTGAAGGGTACCCAAGATTTATTTTTTTTAAATATGGACAAGGGCAAGAGAAACTGATTCCAGTCGATGGCTCTAGAAAAAAGCTAAGACTTCAGTAAAAGCTGCAATTTTGCTTTAGAAAGAGAACCGAAGTTGAAATGTTTTAGCCACTGGGCATGCAGGTGTGCATTTTGTGAGAGCATTGAACAAGGTACCCAGCCTTGCTGTTGAAGCTGATACCCTGGCTTCCTTCAAGAAACAATTGGATGAGATCCATGGATCAATGAACTACTGACAACTAAACAGGCTAAATGACCTTTCATCTCATTTGTAATCATTATGTTCTTATTTCAGTTGCACACACAGAGAAAAACTGTTTCCTTTGTAGGGACTGCTTCAAAGACATAACCATATAACCAGTTACTTCAGGGAAATATCTGGCGTGCAGTCTGATCATCATTATCTAATCAAATCAGTGATAGTTTAAATAATTTAGGACCCGGCTGTAAAAAAAAAAAAAGCATTGGCCTGTAATTGCTTGTGAGCACTGGCTTTGAGTACATCTAATAGCATAATGGTGAATGAAGACATATTTTGTGCTTTGACATTATGGGTTCAAACCCAGACAAAAGAGGATGGAAATACATAAAGATAAAAGCAGCGAGAGCTGTATTTAATTTCTGACTAGTGATCACAAAAGTGCATTTAGTGGCTGTACTTAGTAGAATTTAAATTAAAATTCAGAAGAATTATTTTGTTTCCTGTCAGAATCGTCTCCCGACGAGCTCCCGAGATTAAACGGAATTTGAAATTGCACCAACTGCAGCTGTTAGGATCTTGAAAATGTCAGGACATCTTGGTGAATTTAAATAAGGCTGCTTTAAAAAGGAAACCTCCCGCTGGATCAGCAACAAGGGCTGTGTAAGGCAGATGGGAAGTAGGTGGAAGTTTCAGTGTCACCATGTGGAGTGACAGCTTCTGAGAAATCTGTTTTTCAGCCATTTATTTTTCTCTAACTTTTAAAACATCCATTTGTTTTTTCAGTAAATAAAAGGGAGTTTTCCTTCATCACCGTACAATTATCGCAGGGGGAGAAAAAGACCAATTCTTTGCTTATTTGATTTGAAAATGTTAAATTGGTTGAAGGTGATGTGCCACTCCAGTATAATTCATTTGATCTCAATGTGAAACGACGTGTGAACAGACACCGAGTATACAGCTGGTGCATATAGTACACAACATGCAAGAAACTCAGGATTGCAGAAGATTAAAAGAATTTAAGATGACTCTTTGTGTTATCCTACAAATGCCGAAGGCAGACACAGTGATGATTACAAAACATGGTGTCATGATGAAAAAAATAGTTTTATAAAAACAGTGTGCCTAATGTGATCAAGCTGTGCCAAAGTGTACCTTCTATTTTATCTACTAATATGTGGATTTTCTAGGGGCACTGGAAAACTCTTCTACTTTGTATCCTTTCAAAATACTGTAGGGTATTACAAAACAGTGGATAAGGACTTATTATTAACACTGTAAATATGTCCTCAGGGTATGTCATGATATTGCTGATTAAGGAATTATACCATAGCCTGAATGATTTGTGACTTTAAAGGACTGCTGTACAGAAGTTAAAAATAACATTTTCATCACAACAAACTCCTCACTCTTATACACGAGAGATCTGATTCAAGTGTTCACAATCTGGAACAGGAATGAACAAAGCCAACTACTGTACTGCAAGTGCTTCAAACTGAGCTATGTAATTAACAATTGAGGACACTCAGGGAAATTAAGCGCAGGTGCATTTAAGATTAAAAACAGTTGGCACTTCTTTGAGAAGCGGCACGGGTGTCTGCAGAAACAACAACAACCGACCTATATTGTTGAAACCCACACAATATCTTGAGGAAATTACCGGATGCGACTCCTCAATCAGTAAGCCAACGTCAAACAAACGTGCAAGAGGGGCTGAACCCGGTCCTCTTATGTGTACAGCAATGGTCACGGTGCCGTGGAAAGAACAAAAATCCTGAAATTTATGAATCTCCAAATATTTCTGGAGATGTGGTGGGGGTAGGGGCCAGAGCAAGATTCTACATCTGGCAAAAACATTTGACACATTTCATGAGGCTCTCACCCCTTGACTAAACCTTTTTTTTTTTAGTTTCTGATACCCTGAACATTTTTTTTAGAGGTGGGGGCAAGGTACTGGGGAGAATGCAGTATCTAGATTTGAGTTTCTAAGGAATGTCCCCCTTACACACTAGTTTAAAGTCAGAATATTGTTTGAGGAAAAATGTCCTCAGCAGGCCTCGAGCGTACATAGTACCACAAAACCTACAGTACATGAAGTCCTGTCAGGATTTAATATGTGTGCAGATGCTGAGTTATGTCATCATGGTCTTATGCTTTGGGGAACTTACGACTAAGGTGTTCCTTAACCCACCACTGAGTTAGAGCCCATGGGCAGATTATAACATCTGTTCTTGTCTATTGAATGTACTTGTGCAGTACACTGCCGCAGTGCTTGTTACAGTATAATTTATTATATTACTGTAATTTTAATATGCTGCATTACATTTAAAATTTAAATATTATATTACAATTTACATTGCCCACTAGTAGTATAATTACTGCTATTTTACTATTATTACTATTACATAGTGTACTATTAAACAGTAGTACTATTATTCAATGGTAATACTAATTACTAATTGAACAGTAATACTAGTAGTACTATTACAGCTACTTAAGAAAACGCAGAATAAGTGTACTGTCACGTCTGGGAATTATTCACATTCTTTATCCTTTACCCTACAAGCAATTTAAATTGTTCTCCAACTCTGCATCTGTAAAAACAGCCACAAAATCTGTTCCAAATGGCTGTGCTGTTTGCCAATATAAAAATAATACAACATACATCTACATATTGTCACACTAATACACACAAAATCAACTGTAAAATCCAATTTTTGGGTTAAGGCGATTTCTTGAGTCCCATGATACATTTTACCCTCTTCTTTTATGCATAATCAATTTAACAACAACTGTCCCAGGGTCCCAGAACTTTTGAAATGATCTTACTACTTTGGAATGAGCTTAGAAGCAAAGCTCTCATTATTACTACTTGCACGCATTCATTTATTTTTTTAAAGAAATTAAACAAAATCTATGGAATGATCACGCAGCACGAACATCCATCTACTTTCTAAACCGCTTTATCCCTTACAGGGTCACGTTGGAGCCAGAGCCTATCCTGGCAAGTGATGGGACGCCAGTCCATCACAGCACGCACACACACAGACACAAACATGCACACACTCGCTCCAGGGTCAGTTTTACAGGAGCCAATTAACCAATCCATATGTCCTTGGACTGTAGGAGGAAACCGGAAGAACGGCAGGAAACCCACGCAAACCCAGGGAGAGCGCGCAAACTCCACCCAGACAGCACCCTGGGAATTGAAAGCAGGGCCCCAGCGCTGTGAGGCACCCACGCTACCCCCTGCACGAACGTGCACGCTGAATACCAACATCCTCCCAGCCATTCACAACCAATCTTGAAACATGCGTGCGGCACCCAGCCCAGGCCAGAGCTCATGGAGCTCGGTGTCTTTGAGGTAAAACACTGAAATCTAAGACTACGTTTGTAAAAAAAAAAAAAAGATGCCCAGGAATTGTAAAACGAAAGGCGTACTTCCCCTGAATTATTTCTTACAACCTCCAACCTCAAAGACGCAAGCCCAGACATAACAAGCGCATGGATATATTTAGATCCATACTTGTATAGTCCCGCAAACTAATTCCAATTATACTGACGTATGTTCACTTTGCTTCCACACTTATAATCACCAATTTGTTGTCAACAAATCTTCTCCTAGTTGAGCTTCACACCATCCAGCATTAAACGGAAAGAAACCTGAAGGGTGGCAATCCCATCTCCTTACCTCAGCATGTTTCACTAACGCTTAATCTAGTCATATTATGTAGATTTAACACTAACAGTGCTGTACTGTGTAATCAGAACCGTTCTATCTGTAAACACACCAGAATGAAACAGTGAAACACAAATGTTTGGAATTGAAAAGTGCTGCAGAAGTCAAACTAGTTTTACACAGAGATCTCAATGACAGTTGTCAAGGCTGTTTCTATTCTCCAATTGTAAACTGAATGGCAAAATATACATACTTTTTCACACATTCTTATTTTGGGGGGAGGCACCAGCTTGTCATTTTCATGCATTCTATCACAATCCCCCTAGTACAATACTGGAAAAAAATTGCAATGCAAATTTAAAAAATAAAGAAATACAGAAAAAAAAAATTGCAAGAGAAAGGCAAGGTTAAGAGTCTTCAGGAAGATGTGGCTGGACAGCGCACAGAACACCCCAGTGCGTGGAGGTTGAAGTCTGGTCTCTGGCCTTCTTGCTACTATCTCGCACTGGATTGAACGAACTGCAGATGTGTCACTGCAGCAGTTTAATCTGTCGTCAATGCTCAGGCATTTTCCAGTTTCAACTGGGCCTCTTTCACATGGTCACAACCCAATGTCATGGGACTGCTTTACAAAAACATGTTATCTCTATATCCTAAATCTGAGGAGCAAAGAGTACCATTCCTGAGTACAGAACCTTATGTATTATAAGTTAAAGCCTACATTATGCTATTCAGGAATGTGTTTTCTAAATAACCATACAGCCACACTTCCACAGGACAAACACAGCTGTTGAATTTCTGCATTTCAACACTGCCCTGGAAATGTGATCATATGAAAACACATGATGGTGATAATATTTGATGTGCTTAATACTATTAATTTAATCAGCATTTACTGTTCTTGGATTTTCTGGTAACAAGATGATAATGCAAACCCCTTTCAAGAGTAAATTAATTTACAACAGGAATTCTGTATACTGTATATCTTAACACAAGAGAGAAATGGACATCTCTCATCTCTCTTTTTCTCCACGTCCTATCGACTGTCTCAAGGTGCAAAACATCTCGCCAAACACCTGAAACTCGGTATACAATGAAGCTGTGTCACATATTGCGTGACAAAAACAGCTGATAACTGCTTTGCTTAGTAGAAGAAGACACAGGTATCAATATGTCTGCTTAGAAATGGCCAGTGATAAGCCAACTAAATAACTGTGAAACGTACAATTAAAATGGTGCCAAAATGGAAAGTGGTTAGCATTGGCGCCTCTCAGATCTGGGGGCCCTGGGTTCAATTCCTGGGGTGCTGTCTGTGTGGAGTTTGTATGTGTGGGTTGCCTGTTGGTGCTCTAGTTTCCTCCCACAGTCCCAGGGCATACTTGCAGGTGAACTGAAAATGGGCCCTGGCGTGAGTTTGTGTGTCTTTGTGTCTGTGTACCTTGCGACGGACTGGCGTCCTGCCCAGGGTGTGCAATGCCCTGAGCCTGTTGCTTGCTGGGATAGGCTCTGGCTCCAGTATTACTGCACTGGGTGAAATGCTTCGAAAATAGGGGTGTGGGGAAATAAAAGACTGTAGCCAAAAAGTCCAAATATAAGTAAAGCAAAAGCAGAAAACAGTAGAGAGTTTATTTACCATCAATAGACTTTTTAGAAACTAAAACGTTAACAAACTGCCCTAAGATGAAACTTAAATTTTAGTTTCCAAATATATCAAGGTTCTATCAAATATGTTTCAAACATGTATAAGCTAATCTGCTGCAAGAGATTCCAAATACTGTACATCTTTAAAAGAAGGACTTTATACTTTTCTTCATTCCAAATTAAGTGGATGTATAGTATTGATGAAAAAACGTTTCAAATGTGCAGGTTATACACATACATAAATAAAAATGTAGACATTAACAAACCCACTCCAGTTTTTAAAAAAAGTAATGACATTCTTTGCAGCACGATCCCATGACTAAGAGAAAAGGTCTGCTAGAACTTTCAGTTCCTTCCCTGATTGTAGAGGTGCTGGCATAAATTATTTCAATTAATTCCATTTCCAAGTACCTGGACTATATCTATTTTAACATTAAATCAATCAACTGTTTAATTAGTTATCCTCAAAAATATGTTACACATTTACTAATGTTAAAGTTTGCCATCTCTACCTTTTAACTCAATTTCATGTTACCTCAAGTGACTGTAAGTGAGTCAGGTCCGTGTCTCATAATTATACATAAAAATGCATTACAGGGCTATTATTTTGTGGCTTTCAAAGGTTCTGAGAGATTTATTTTAAAATCTAGTGTGAAGCTCCATAACTTTATAAAAACCCAGTGATATTTATCAAGGATCCTCTCACCTCCTTTACAGTCATGACTCTGTTTCCATAGTTACTGATATACACAAGCACTGTGTTCCTTAGTCATCTTTAGCATTTACCATTGACTGAAAGTGCATTATTGAAAAAAGCTTATTAAAAATGTTTTTACCTCATTAACAGTTCCATGTATTTAAAACAATGCTGTACTTCTTACATAATGAACTACTTTAAAGCAAACAAGATATAAAGAAAACAAAATATCAATGTTAATTAAAATACACTGTCAGAACAAGTACTATTGGAAATACCTGTATTGGTATAAACTTTTAAACAATTCAAGAGTAAGGAATGCAAGTGAGAGAACTATTATGAACTGTGGTCATAATACTGAATACTTTGAAATATATTTTGAAAATGTACAGCTTTCGTTTTTGAGAAAACAAAAACACTACGAAGACTTTAACAGGAGTAGAACAGCCTAAATTCATCACATGAATAAGGAATTCAAAGGCTATAAACACATTAAATAACACAAGAGAATGCTTCTGGGTCTAATATAATTCATTGCATTTTCAATGCATTTCAAAACGAACAAAAATACCAAATGAAAGAAACCACTGTATAAACGAATAAAAAACCAGATCCAGTTAAAGAAATTGAGTATAATTAATTGCAACCATGGATAATAAAGGTTTTTAGAAAGGCCAGGGAGTGATGTGAAAACTGCAATGGAGGCTTCAATTAACAATGAAAGATGTTTTAACAGTATAACAACGGCAAATAGATCAGATAAACCCATAGATAAATAGATAAACCCATCAAGTATGTGAGATATAGAAATGGTAAAGGTAAAGCTGCTGAAAGGGAAATATCTGATATATTACCTGGATATTTAACTCAGCTGTTTATCAAGGAAGAAGTCGACGACATTCCTCAGGGGGAGGGAAGACAAAATACACTCTTAACGTACTAAACAGGCACTTTACTGACAAGAACTCTGTAAAATGAGCGATATATACACATAACTATTTCTGTTAGACGAGTGACCTTCCACCTCTAATACGAGCTCCAGCTGTGTGGCTCATTCTTCCATCTTTATTTTTCACTCCTCTCAGCTGCTGTCGTTTTAACTATCTAAACAAGAATTGAAAGGGTATAATTGAGCTACCGTTTTAGCGAATGCTCTATTTTCAAATACATATTAAAATACATGTGAATAGGATTCTTAAATTAAACAAGCATAAGATATCAGGAAAAATCTTAATTTCAGTGCAGCATCACGTAACTAAGACCAAAAAAGCACATTAAACAGTCAGGCTCTCCTCTCTGACGAAGGTGCTCCTAGATAACACAAGAGCAACTGTGGAGCTGCGGAAAGAGAGACATGAAGTGAATTTTACACACAGACCCAAACATACCAGGAGAAGATGAAAGTCCAAAACACGCTTCTTCGAAAACCCTCTCATTCTTACAAATCTGTTTAAAAACGATTCATTCTTTCAGTGTTATTCGGTGAAATCTACGGAAGAACAGATCATTAGCTTTATGAAATTCTGATGCCTTAGGACGAGTCCTCTAGTACCGTTTCCACAGGCACTGTTCTCTGAGGAAAAGTAACGCGTCTCAGACATCTTCACCAATCTTACTGAAGAACTTCATCTCTTTCGCTTCTCACGGAATCCAGGTGACCAACAGGGCTCTTGGTTTTGTCAAGTTAGATGTTCGGAAGTTAACTTCACTATCAAAAGTTAGAACATCCCTATTATTTTTCTGAAAGGTGTCTTGTTGGGTCACGTTTTGTTTTTTCCGCTGGTTTACTTTTATTATTATATGGCATGCTAAAATGTTTTAGAGAACCAGAGAATAACTGGCTTCATTAGGTTTGCTGCACATTTTATCCTTCATATACAGTGCCTTGCAAAAGTTTTCACCCTCTTCCAATAATGTCTCATTTTATTGAATTACAAGTAATTATACGTAATGTACATGTGGTTTTTAATTTTTGTAAATTAGCCATCAAAATGTGAATACTCACACTGAATATATATATATACAGTATATATCACTTATAATTCAACAAAATGAAACACTTTTGTGTGGGTTTCCTCCAGGCGCTCTGGTTTCCTCCCACAGTCCAAAGACATGCTGGTAGGTTTCTTGGCTTCTGGGAAAACTGGCCCTGGTGTGAATGTGTGTGTGTCTATGGCAATGGTCTGCGTTCCATTTAGGCTATACCATCAATTTCCCTTTGGGATCAATAAAGTCTTATCTATCGATACCCCGTCTTGCGCCCTTTGCTTGCCAGTATAGGCTCCGGCTTCACTGCTTTGAATTGGATGAAACGGTTAGAACTTCAATGCATGCAAATAATACCAACGCTTAACATTCATCCAACGTGCTCACTGTTTTGCATAATTACGGGCTTGTGGTCACCGCTGGGGTAAAAAAATGAAAATGTGCCGATGCATCAGTTGATCGTTTATAGATATAAAAAAAAATCAGGTTTTGTTTCGCCCATTTCCAGAAGTCAGAGCTACAAAGAGGTATCAAAGCAAAATGGCACTGAGGGGCTTAATGATACAGGTGAACTTCCTTGGTCTTCTTAGTTTTGGTTTTCAGTGGGGGGAAAAATGAAAATTATTTAATAATATTATTTGTATGAAAATGAAAACTGCCAATACGCAACTAATAACACTGAGAAGTCATCATAAGATGACCTTTGAAATAGGAATTAGAGTTGGAAAGGCCAGCAAAACAGCACATAAATCTCAGGGCATTTAATTCAAACGGTTAAGACATTGTCTCTGTGCAATTCCAGCAACATCAGTGGTTTAACTCAGAACCACATTCTACAGCTGACAGCTCAGCTCCACAGAGGCCTGTTAGACAAAAGTTTTAAACTGAACTGAGTTCTCGTTATCCACTCGACTGGAGTTCTGTGCACTGACAATGCCCTGTAAAGCCAGCTACATATCAGAGCCCGTCTTTTGTAAAACGTCCAGAAAAACCAAAAACAAACCATGAAATATATATACGTATATAATTAAATTTAAAATTAGAAAACTGACACTGTAATTTTATAAGGAACAAGTAATAGGTTTATTCCATGCTGAAAAAAAGAAGAAAGAGAACACAACGTTTCGGCCGTGGAGCCTTCTTCAGGTGTGTAAACTGTAATTTTATGGTATGTTATTTTCAGTTTCCAAAAAATACTCAAACTCAAGGTGTTGGACAAGGGACGAAAATGTTAAAACAACAATCTTTTATAGACAAGCTTCTGTGCTGGTACATAAAAACGGTACACAGCATATTTTTATTGGGTGTGATTGTTTTCATGAAAGACATTATATACTAAAGCACCAAAGAAAACACTCAGGTCTGAAGAGTTCAATCAAAAACCTTAAACTGATATCCTAAAACACATACAGTAAGAACATATAGATATGTCTTCAGGACCAAGATGAACATATTCTAGATTTAATATTGGGCAATAATAATAATAATAATAATAATAATAATAATAATTATTATTATTATTATTATTGCTTACACTTACATAGCACTTGTCTGGACACTAAACTCAAAGTGCTTTACAGGTAATGGGGACTCCCCTCCACTACCACCAGTGTGCAGCCCCACCTGGATGATGCGACGGCAGCCAATCCATTAGGACCCACATGGACCGCAGGATGAGTGCCCCCTGCTGGCACCACTAACACCTCTTCCAGCAGCAGCCTTCGTTTTTCCCACGAGGTCTCACATCCAGGTACTGACCAGGCTCACACCTGCTTAGCTTCAGTGGGTTGCCGGTTGTGAGTTGCAGAGTGATATGGCTGCTGGCGTATGATTTTTATGTGAGCATTAACACACAGACCATATCTGCCTATGGACAGACTGCTGTGAAATGTTCTCCTGCCCTCCCTGTGCAACTGCAGCCAGCTAGCAAAGTGTGGAGATCGCAGTTGTCTCCTGTCGATTGCCCTGGTGAGATTTCCTATTGGGCTCGAGTCAGGAGAAAAAACTGGCTTCAGCAAGACCTGGATATTGCCATCTCAGCTTCATGCCACTTTAACTGAAGGAACAGAATACCTACTGGATCAAGGACTATGACCAATGTATTGTGGAATAGTAATGTTTCTCTCATTCCACACCAAAGGCATTTTTGTGCCCAAAGAGATTCCTTCCAGTGGCCGACTTGAAAACGCAACAGTCGGAGTACAGCTCATCATGGGTCTCGACACACAAAATCACATTCATCGGTGAGCTCATTCCACCATATTAGAGCAACAGAGCATATTGAGAACTGAAAGAACACCAGGGTCCAAAAAACAAGAAACAGCAGCTCACTAATGGATTCAGGAGCCATAGAAAGCGCTTCAAGGTAAGCAGCAATATTTTGCATCCTATTCAGAAACCCACATGGAGCCAGTTCAAGGACACTAAAACAGGTAATACGTGCTCAGGCATTTTAGTTTTGGCTAAATGGTTCTGAACATGCAGAAACTTGCTAAGAACATGTCTGGATACACCACTCAAGGCACTGAAGCATTGAAGAAAGCACCGAATTACAATACTCAAGCCTGGAAAAGACAACAGCATGCATTAATATTTTGGCTTCAGACTGGGAATGATGTGTACGCATACATGCAACGTTATGCAGATTAGAAAAAGACAGTTGCAGAACACTGCAGACATGAGCTACAGAATACTGGGTTACTAAGTTCTGAAAGTAGGACTATCAATAGCTAAATTAAACTAGCTATTAGTTGATACGTTGCAGAATTCATATGGAGAGCAAATCAATATAACTGTGATCTTGTCACAGTTCAGATGAGAAAAGAAACAAAACAGAGTACGTTATGTCTGTAAACAATGTGCTACTTATGAACAACTTAGACTGTTGGGAGTTAATTGTGCAAAAGTATAACTAAATCTAGACTGATATGTAAACATTGGCGGACATACTTTTTCTAAGAAAAAATAAAAGCACATTTACAGCATAACAACAAGTCCCGGTTACTAAGTACAGCCAACGAAAGCCTCTAGGAGTAAATTTTACAATATAATAAAACCTCTAATCTTATTTTTATTTTTTCTACTTTATAAATGGAGTTTCAGACTTTTATTCAGCAGAAAAGTGCAAGTGCATTGCATAGAGGATATATCAAACTGAAAATGTACTGTGTTTAGTTCAAATTGAGTAGAATTCAAAAATGTATCACTACAAGTTACGGAAAAGGTAGGAAGAAAAAGAGACTTTTTCCCATTCAACTTACTGCTATAAACTTTTTGTTTTCCCCAAAGAGAAAGTAACACCGCAAAATGTTAAAATGGCTTTTGAAAATCGGTAGTAGCAGGAAATAAACCAGAAGATAAAACACTCATCCTGAAAGCAAGCACATCAGTCTCAAAAATATTTTTAAATGATTCATAATGCAAATATTATGAGAAATAACACGAAAAAAAATTTGTACACAAATATAAAGTAATATATATGAGAGAAAAACAGATTGCTTTCAGGTACAAAACTAACAGTGCTTCAACAGCAAAAGAACTGAAAAGGAAGAAGTCCCTAGGTGACAGATTGGAATAATCACAGAGAATGTAGATTGGGAAAGGCATATGTACGGAACAAACATCACACTCAGATTCCCAGTGAAGAACAAACCAGTAGCTTAAAGGACTGTGTGCAGGCACGTTGACTGATCTCAGCATAAAAGGTGCTGCATCAGTGCAGGGTTCTTTACTGAGAAAATTTACAGAGAAAAGAGTGCTTTAATACTGCTTTTATAACAAAGCATGGAACATCGTTTTAGTATTTTTTAAGAACAAAATGTTGATTCTCCCTTTCAGACTGAAAACGAGGCACATCTGTGCAATATAAGCTGTGTACAACACATGTCTGCTTAAAACAAGGTGCCTACCTACAGTATGTTGCGCCTCAATGAAATCCTGGTGTCAATTAAATATACTGTGTATCGAAAGAAAATTGTCTTATAATTGGAACAAATTCACAGTTAACCTCGGGAAAAGTCTTGTGTGTAACAGGGGCACCAAAGTTTTATTGAAGAGACATGACACAGATAAATCCATTATGATTAACGTTTGTCATCAACAGGGGGGTCTACTGGGAAAGTCACGAGCTAGACGACTGCATGGCCGCTGTCGGACGCAGTTATATGTCAATGACGCACACTTTGCACTAAGTCGCAGATGACGTTTTTTGGCATGCTGTCCCATCCGGTAGTAGAGCCTGAATAAGCACGTGCCTGTTCAGTAGTCTTTCAATTATAGATACCACACATTATCCCAGCGCATCCCACAAACTTTCAATGAGGGCTCTAGTCTGGCAAGCAGAACATCCATAACATTTTGCAAGAATGCTCATGCCCTGTGCCCAGTTAACACTCTCGCAAAACTGGGATGTTCTAATGCTCGTATCAGAGGGATTAGCGCACTGATACAGTTACGGAAGTAATGCCCATACACTGATATTGACACTGGTAATCTAGACACTGGAGAATTCTGTCGCAGCAGGGGACAGAGTTGCCCACTGTCTAGGGAGTGGTGCTGTACTTGCTCAGATCCTGCAAGCAACTGGGATTGCACCCTGGCAGGAGAGGAGAGGTGCACCAGTCAAAGTCACTCGAGAGTAAGACTGTCAGTCATTAATGGTCGAATAATCAAACTGATGCCAAAAACATTTAACTCTAGTACCCACAGGCCTGCATACTAATTTCCACCTGGAATGACGTCCCTCCAAGCATTCCGCAATATCTCTGCATATTATTAAGCTAATATCCAAATTCTGTACACTTGCAGTTTACAATTTATTCAATCATAATTAACTTTTGATGCTGAGTATTCTAGGAAAATGAAAAATGGCCTCTGCATCTAGATGAGCCTGAGTGAATCTGCAGAAAATGATGAAAAACACAGCCTGTCAAGAGGGTGTAAAAACTAAAGAAACCAGATGGAAGGTTAAAAAGACAGATGAAATGGCAATCAAATGAGTCACTTTCTACAAATTATATGGCAGCTTTTAGGAATCCTGTGAAATTCATCTCTGAGAAATCAGTACCGGTGGGACTCATGCAAAGGACTAATCTATTCATAGAACTGATTTCTCAGGGCTGCAAGCATAAGTAGGATGTTCTAAAATGTCAGCTTTAGATGTCAATGACTTGGAAAAGCTTTAATGTGGTACAAATTTAGACAATGAGCTTAATTGAAAATAATATAATCAGGAAAATATGGCAAAACAGTGTGCTTTTAACTATGGAGAATGAGAGTGCTTTTGTTTTTTGGGGTTTAGAACGATCACCTTTCTGTTCAATGTGTTTTAGAGGAAAGATAGAAGTCAGATCTGTATATATTGACACACGACATGATGCTATGTTTTTTTAACATCTCAGCAATGTCTGGGCTTCACCAGGAGAATACTGGAAGAACATGATATTTTAAAAGGCTAAGGCATGGGAAGACAAGACTGATAAAGGCACTGGAAAAGAGAATTCAAGGCTTTCACATGCTGTACACATGCTGAACATCAAAAGAAACGTATCGCTTATAACTACTAAGATATTAATGAAATTATTAGCAGGAAACCAACAGCATTTTTTTGCAACAAGTGCCCCGTTATTTTATTGAACAGATGTGACACAGTTAAATTTGTAAAGCTAACATTTGTCAACACGGTTTCCCAAGAGGGGATCTACCGTAAAAGTCATACTGTAGGCCAGGAGCATGTATGGCCATCGCTCCAAGCAATACGAGCTGAATATTTGCAATTCAAGCTTTGCACCAGATGACAGACAACTGGCTTATGGGATTCTGTCCCATTCCTTTCATAGTGTATGGACAAGCACACCCCTGTTCATAGTGTTCATAGGTCTCAGAGCTCTCACTGCTACACGAACATTTGAGCTCATCCCACAGATGTTGAACAGGACTCAAGCCTGGGAGTAGGGCACCAACAGCATAGCCGTCATGTGCTCATCTTGCTGTTACACTAACACCCAGTCATGTCGGGATGAGCCTGCAGGAAGGGCAGCAAGTTAGCTCCCAGGACATGATCAATGCACAATGCCTGGCTGTCATCAGTTACTACAAGTGGGGCTCAGTAGCACCTATATACCCCTCCCCAGACCATTACACTCGGACCTCCCCATTGGGTGGTCTGTTGTACACAACAATTAGCATATCGTTCTGCACATGTGTTCCATACCTGCTGACACCCGTCAGGGTGATCTGCACGACTGCTTGTGAGTCCCCCTGAAGGGACCAGCCTCCAACTTAATAATGGCTGAAGACAGTGTGCTCTTGGAAAGTGAGACACATTTTCATTCATGCTTGACAGGTTTTATAGTCAAAAGGTTAAATAACCTCAATACATGTGAAAACCGAATCAACTCTCAGTCAGTCAGTCAGTCAGTCAGTCAGTCAGTCAGTCAGTCAGTCAGTCAGTCAGTCAGTCAGTCAGTCAGTCAGTCAGTCAGTCAGTCAGTCAGTCAGTCAGTCAGTCAGTCAGTCAGTCAGTCAGTCAGTCAGTCAGTCAGTCAGTCAGTCAGTCAGTCAGGGGAGAACTTTGCTGCAGCAGGAGATCTGGTCTTTGAGGTGACAGATTTGCCCACTGTCTAGGGAGTGGTGTTGCACAGTCAGTAATGAATTATCAATATTTCAAAATTACATGAGGAACAACTAAACAATATCCAAAATCTCCAGCCTTTATTTTTCTAAAAGCACATATAAATAGACCAACTCATTTCATTTGAAAATATCTATTATAATTACTTTCTGATGGGTGAACAGTAATATGATGGTCAAGGTGAAATTCGCTTAGTGTCTAATAGCAGCCATGTTACCTGCAAGGTTGTTGAGTTTCTGGGAAATGCCTGGATGAGTTCATCTGCTCCAGTGGGCACAGTAAAGTATGCAGAGGTGAGCTGAAAGTCTTCCACTCGCATCTAAACTTATATACTCTTGATATACTCTTGAGAGAAACTGATGAGTTAAAAAAAAAGAGTCCAAAAAAGATTTAAAATACTCACCAGAATAAGACAACTAAATGAACTTGGTGAAAGTATATTGTGTGCTGTAGTACCATTATGTCAAAATACTGTACGTACCCATAACTGAAATACAAATGCTGATATCTACATGGTTGATTTTTTGTTCTTAAAATACATGCAGAAACTAACTGAAAAAGTCATTTTTGTTTTTTTAAATGAAGGGGTTGAGGGTGTAAGTACAACTTCACCACCACTTTCAATAACAGCTAATCCTGTTCAGGACTATTCGGGGAAGCACTGGGCGCAAGGCAGGATACACCCTGGATGGGACGCCAGTTTCGAACACACACACACACACACACCAAGCCCAGTTTTCTCAGAAGCCAACTAACCTACCAGTATGTCATTAGACAGTGAGAGGAAACCCACACAGAAAGCACCACAGGAATTGAACCCAGGGCCCAATGCGCCACCATGCCACCCGTTAAACTGCTGCTTCACATTCTACTGCTCGTGGAACGGAAATCAAACCACCCACGAAGTGCTGTGGTGGTCCTGCTGCCTGGACAATTTCATCTTATTGAAAGCATGCCACTGTTCCACTTGCATGGGGTCTAATGCCATTGTGTGGAACGGCCTTTCCTTTTGAAAGATCCTTTACAAAGGATTAATGCTTCTTCAAAGGCTGCTCTCGCTTTACTGAAGTAGGGGGGGGAAAAACGAAGTATTGTGCAATGTAGGTTTCCATGGTTTTGCACAGTGCCTGTAAGTCAAACACCTGCGGTCAGCATCATGTAATGCGGGCGAGTTCAGCAGAAAGGGGCTTGTCATCGGGGATATCAGAGACCCTCTGTGATCACTGGTGTGTGCCAGAGACTGAGAGCCTGGGCCTCCAACTGCACCACCCACACAGAGGAGAGGAGGGGTCCCTTCCAGCTGACAGCTGCACCGCGACTCGACCCACGAGGAGGCCTTTGAAAGAACGGAGGCAGGAAGCACTGGGTTTGTAATCAGGAAGGGGAGCTGCCTACACAACAGCAAAAAAAAAAAAAAAAGTGGAAGACTTAATGCTAAAAACCGTGACGGGTTTCTGTGCGAGCTCAACAGGCGAGCACGCTCCGTCTCAGACCAAAATCTCTTTTAGATATCGCGGCACAGATCTTGCAACAAAA
Organism: Lepisosteus oculatus; assembly: GCF_040954835.1. Lineage (NCBI taxonomy): Eukaryota > Metazoa > Chordata > Actinopteri > Semionotiformes > Lepisosteidae > Lepisosteus > Lepisosteus oculatus. The sequence continues at coordinate 46,070,315 of NC_090701.1, forward strand.
AACAACACACACACACAAAAAAAAGAAGAAAAGCACCTGCACAACTATTGCGATTCTGATCTTTCTTTTTTCACTGAATAAGTAATTCTACCTGAAGCCCCCCAAAACTTTCCATTCTCACATGGTGCAAGACATGGTGTATTTTAAATTTTGCATTGGTGAATACATATACTGAGATAAAGCAGCTGGATTTGAGAGTCAAAGACGTTTCATCCACCAAACTTATCGAACCTCGGCATCTCATAAAAGCATACCATGTGTAATTAAAATTTCACATAAAAAGGAATTTTCAACACCCCCTGCTGAATACAAGAAAATAATGTTTTATTATTTCACCCTGTTTTTAAGATCTTTCTACGCACTATTACACAGATAAAAAATGCAAATCCTTTGCCAGCATTTGATTTCAAACGTCCAATGCAGTGAATAAATTAAACAGAGCAACCATGGCATTATGTACAACTCCAATTCTTACTTACAACTCCGCAGCACAATTAAATATTTTTACAAGTGCAACAGAATGTCATGTGAAGTGAACAAAATGACACAAGTGATACAATCATTACAATATACAGTATAAGATGAAACACAGCATCTTAAATAAAGTACCGTAATATATTGTGACAGCAGAAAGAATAAAAGTAAAAGCCAGCAGATCATTATTTTGTGAAATATGGATCAATACACTTAAGGAAAATATATATTTATTATGTACCTGCCAAAATAATACATAATCATTTTATAAACTAAGTAGATGAAATTAGATTTTTGGCAGTTTTCTTCAGCAAAACCATGATGAGGCGACTCCTGAAGGCTTGACTTCAGTCACTTCATGATGAGTTTCAGTTCTTTAGGAGGATGAAGGATTAGGTGGCCAGGCCAGAGAAAAGCCACACTCTTGTCATTTGCCATGGCAACAGATACAGACCAGACCACCTCAGGCGACTGGTCGCGTCTCCCTGCGAGGGTGAGAGGATCATCTTCACGTCCGTCCTGCCTGTCTGAGGCTCTGGACAGCCTCGCCGACAGCTGTCCTGGTACTCGAGCTCACAGCGCACGCACACACACACGAATGCAGGAAGATTTTCGGGGAATGCATTAACAGCACAACGGAGGAAGTGTATGTGCTAACATATTAACAACTGCAGCGAATCTACCAACCGCCTTTACGAGGCCCTTTTTTTTTTTTGAGTACCTGCTGTCTGTCCGTCGCGCCTATCGTGAGTCCGGCGTTATCCAATGCCGCGGTCTACGCTGCCAGCGCGCCCAGCTCGTCAACACACGTCGAGAGAGGGCTTCCCCATTCCAATACACTCTTTCGCTTCTATTTTTACTCGCCTACTTATGTTAAGCGGCGCGTAAAACCTATCAATCAGCTAGAGAAGGCACTGTAAGCATTTTATTTCCACCGATGTCTCAATGACACCCCCCGTACAGCATCACCCCCGAAAACAACCGAATGCTTGCAGGGGGGCGGTGGAGCCCAATTGATCAAGTCATGCGAGAAATAGAAGACAAGGTATCAAACCAAAGTCTTGGATCCCGTTCGCTTTTAGCGATGTTTATCAAGAATCATTTCTCAGATGAACAACTTAAAACCTACCGTTTAGCTGGAGAAATACCAAAGGCTCTACACCCCCAGCAGACCTTCACACAATGACACTGTAAAAAGAGGTGGTCTTTGCAGCGCCATTTTGTCTGCCACCAGTGTATACAGGTATAATACGCTGTATAGTTACTGAATGGTTCGAGTAGATAGCTGCGTAGGCTGCGAAGGAACAAGTTAAGTTTCTGAAAAGAGTAGAATGCTGAAAAGAGTAGAAAAAGAAAAGAAATACAACTTTTCAGCTGTGGAGCCTACTTTGGGTTCTTCTTAACTCCTGAAGAAGGCTCCGCAGCCAAACCGTCGTGTTTCTTTTCTTCTCTTTTCAGCATGGAACAAACCTTTAGTAGTTATTGAATATGTTATTTGGCCAAGCAGCTTAATTGGCATTCATGCTATACTGTTTTAACAACAAAAACGCTAAAAAGCTGGGGAGGACGTCATTTGTGCAATGGTTAATAGCTTGCTTCGGAAATGCAACCAGTGTAGATTAGTACATATACATCAGAACCAGAGCAGATTCAGTTTTATACACCTTTCGCCCTCCTCACGTGACAGCTGTAACTCAGACAGCAAGATTCAGCCTGTGCAGGAATGGGTTAATAAGTTTAGGGTAGATCCACAGTGGTGATATATGAATACACCTGTCACAATACAGAGAATACACTGATGTTCTCTGCATCATGCACACTGTGCACTAAAACAAGTTCTTACACGTTGACTTCACAAGAGGGAGTTAATGTTTTATCTTCACTGCTTGCAGCTGATTAAATTAAAGAAGAGAAATAAGCAATTTACAATATCTCCCTTAAAGCACTTCACATTTAATGGAAAATATGTACGATAATCATACAATACAAGGTATAAAAAAATCTGTAAATTTACAGTCCTTATACGCTATACACCAGAGATTTTCATTTTTAGATATATTTATCTTAATATCAGATTAGGCACAGGAAAATTAATGTTCTTAAGTTCAGTAAAGGGCAAATAAAGACTGACTGAATGAGCTCAGAAATCTAGAGTTACATTTACTAAGCTATACAGTGTGCCCAGCAGCTTCCAGGCAAAGAACAGAAAGTCAGTCACTAAACACACCTACCACAGATTCCTTCATGAAATGTTCATTTCAATTTAAGACCTAGGTCAGTGAGGCAATAACAGTTTTATACTCTCAAACCCACACTGCACAAGAGTCCTCAAAAGCTGAACGTTCAACAGAAGCACTAGTGAAAGTACAGCTGCATGAAGAATAGTGTTAAATTAAAGTCAGAAAAACACTACAGTGCTCATGTCACAGAAAGACTTCTGACAGCTGGAGGTTTGAGAAGAGGGATGCACAAGGACAGAGCAGCTCAATCCTTATGAATGGGGGAACCAGTTTTAGCTTGTGCCAGTCTGCGAGCTTAGAGCTAAAATGTACACACAGAACAAAATCAGTTTTGATTATGGTATAAATGAAACTGATTTCTGGAGAAAGACTGCTTTAGAAGTGCTCTGTAGTAAAACGTATTTCAAACATGAATATTCAGGGCTAGTTCTGCACTTAACATAAAGGGGGCTTATTTTAAATGTCAGAGGGACGTCTAAATCTTTAACTTGATTTTAATCTTTATCTTGGTATCTTTGACTTAATCCTGAAAGGAGATTTAGTGAGGTAACTAAAGAAACTAAGCAAACCATGTATCTTCAGCATTTGCAATACAGTAGCAGATGTTGATCATATTGCCCATAATAGTTGACATTGATCATAATAGTTGTACTATATGTTAAACTGGGTAATATTTATCATGAAGATCTAATTACACCTAACATCTAAAATATACGAGAATACAGATGAAACTAGCGGGCTTTTTCACAAACATTTTCTTACGATTGTGTAGCCTTGAGGGGGTCGAACTCAAGACTAGACTTCATATCAGTAAATCTCTCATAAAACAGACTGTAATGGTCTGCACATGGTCTTAAAAGGGCAGACAAAACTATCTCTTTGTGCCCAGATACTTTGCTAATGTACTATAGAGGTAATGTAACGGGATTCAAACTTATCCAGCATCAAAATCTAATAAAATCTAACAAATCTAATCTTAAACAAATTAAGAACATGACAGAAGAATCTCTTCAACTGATCACATTTCCGGTTCCTATGCAGTTGTTAATTCACAGATCACACCATAGAAATCCCAGGAGTATCCATATTGTTGGATATAGTCTGACACTGGTCCTATTTACTAAATAAGTGTGGTAACAAATGGCACTGTTTCAATAAACTCCAAAACAACATCTACAGTCTTTCTAGCAATATATACTATGCATGTATCAGTGTATTTGTTTCAAAGAAGATTGAACTGTAGCATATAAAATAAGCTGTAAAACACAAGGCAGAGTTCAGGCTGTGTTGAAAGTTTTAAAAATGCAGTAAATGTACGTATTTAAAAAATAAACCATAAGTAGCAAATAATAAAAATTTGCTACAAACTGAATGAACTGCTTTGCACAGTCAATTGTGTGATGAAAACAGTTTGTCATCAATGTACTGTTTCAGGTACAATGTCTGCTAACGTGCTTCCATCAAAAAAAAAACAGAGGATATGTTATAAAACTAGGTGTATGATGGTTCCATTTAAGTTTCCATGGTGACACTTACTTGAGTGCAAACATTTCCATTAAATGAAAAACAATTCATTGTCAGGCAGCCTCAGGAGGCTATCTGTTTGACAGGAATGCATTTTCACACAGCGATTTTTGACTTATGGGTTGGGACCCAACAGTGGATCATGAGACTCAGGTGGGTTGCTGGTTAACCTTTCGAAACAGGGGAGGGGAAAAAGAAGCTTCCTGCCAGGGCTGAAGCAGCAGTTCTCTGTGTGAATGGCCAAAGCTGGCTATTGAGATGGAAAAAATGCCTCCAGAAAAGCATTTTCGAAGCGCTCATACTGCTGTTTTTCTCAGTGTGGAAGTGAAGCATGTTATTCAGCTAATAGATTAGGCAGTTGTAACCACGTCGGCCATGTAACGCACTTGTAATCAAAATAAACGGTGGAGGCAACTGTAAGAATATTTAGGGACAAGCAGGAAGCTTAAGGAGTGAACCCTGAGGAGAATGGGGCAGTCCAAGTTGCAGCAGTTCAAATCAAATTGCTATCTTACTGTCTACATTGATTTAGGTGTGTGCACATTCTTAAAAATGAAGCTGTAGGCCAACAATGTAAGGATCCGTTATTATGACAAGCTTAGAAGCAACGGGATTATTATGAGCACTGCATTGCCTATATATATTTATCGACATACATGTGCAAAAAGATTTTATTACAAAGATTTTTATTTTTATTTGGTACAGCCACTCCCTGGGTTACTTAAGGGTTCTGTTCCACAATTCTTTACGTAGCCCAAATCTTATGGGAGCGACTCTATCTTAGCCATTGCTTGAACACCTATAGAGAATTACCAGGTAGATGCTGGTTCAGAAACATTACTCTTACACTACATCAAGCATGAATGGAACTTGCCGTACAACTTGATCATCACATATCGAACACAAACTTCCTGTGCACTGAAAATCTGATGATGGGACTCACAAATGGTTTTAGATAGAACTGAATTTCTGTAAGTCAGGGTAAAGAAATGGGTGAAGTTGCAAATAATGTCCAAAGACCACGGTCAAAAAGCCACACACAACCTGAAGCTGTTCTTCGATTGTGTCAGACACATGGCAGAAAACATGTTTGGCATCACTGAGCATAATAAATTCAGAAGCTAATTTTGTTGAAGATACAAATCTTAGGCCCTCGGACAAAACCGATTGTTACACTTACCTGTAAAACCTGTATATTCAGCGGGATTACACAGAGATGGAACCAAAACCTGCAGATAATACAGCCCTTCCCCACTGGTTCACATAGTTATGAAATATGCATAGACAAAATCTATGTTTGACCATATAAACAGACAGATTGTCTACTTTACTACATAACACAACTTCAAATTGCTCATTTAAAGCAAGCAAGCACTCAATATTTGAACAGAAGGTGACAGTTGTTTTGTGCTGAGTATCAGTTGCAGACACTGCACTTACATCTCAGGGTGCAGTGGATTTCAACCCAAAGGGTCCGTCCCTGTCAGGACCAGTGTTTATATTCCTAACAGTTATCATTCCTAAGGATGTTGATGGGCTTTAATGTTTTAAAACCAAAAGCCACCTGGATGAAGGAAAAAAAAATAGACAAGTGGTCTGAATTTAAATAAAACAGCTCAGCACTTAAAATGCTGAAAAACTCCCTGTATTTCCAGTAAGGAAATGCAAATTAAATAAAAATCGGTCAAAACAACCCAGCACCCACACAACTCTCTCGTTACATCACACTTTGTACTTTCAACCACAAATAATAATAACGAAAAATCAACCCCCGTCTGCTGTCTTTCTAAACTCATGAGTTCACGGCTCACCTCCCCACGCCTCCTCGGCCATGCTCCCCGAAGACAGCGCCGCGTTCCTAGAGGACGCCTAGGGCATGCATGTATGTCTAGAGCCAGCGGCACTGCACTCGTGTCACACTGTCACAAATTCTTCTTCAGGGCTCTGAAAATGGGTCTTTTTCTGTGGCTTTCTGTTTTGGTTCCCACCACCGTTTTACAGCATGAGCACTACACAAAATCTGTCCTTCGGTCTATCCACTTCTGATTTCACAATTAGGGCATTCAGGAAAACCGAGATGTCCCAGCACTCTGTACGGTTTTATACAACAACAAGTTTTATTACAGGGTCCGTGAAATCAGTGGCGAATGTTTTTTTTACATAGACGTGTTACGTGAAATAAGAAAACTGTTTAGAAAAAAAAAGCAAAAGAGCAGCAAATGTCAAAAGCTACCTGTCGGACATTCTGACAAAGGAAAGGGGGGATATTGATGAGATACCCACAGTGTCACATTAAAGAGCACGAGTGTCCTCTTTAAGACTTCTGCCACATTGAGCTGTAAAATATGATTAATGGATTTCATGTCTACTACTGTTGTGGGTATATCCAGATGACTGAGTGAATGGTTCACACACATCCCAGACGCTTAGGAAAAGATTCACTTCTCATCACTGGTAAAGAGAACTACTGTGGCAAAATAACAACAGAAATGCACAGGGCTTTATTTATACAGCATTTTCTGTAACACAACGGACATTTCCACTTTTTTTTTTCTTCTTCACAGATGTCTTTTTCTTCAAATCTCCATCAGTCTTAAAGAGCTGCAGTCACTCAAGTCCCCTTGCCTTATGTGTATTTCTTGGAATGACTGTTCATCTTTAATAATAACTATTTAACACGGAACTTCTGCTGAATAATTATCCTAGAATCAGTGTTTTTCAGGCACTTCCGTTGTTTTTTTTAAACAAAACAAGATGTCTGATTTCTCTGACTGCACCTTACTGGCAACAAGACCAGTGCAGGGGCACACACATCAAAGCAAAAGTGTATCTACCATTGTTAAAGATAGAAATGACAACTAAAAATACAGCCTGCAGTGTTTGTGGAGAGGATGGTGTATTTGTGTGGGGGTGTTGTCAGTATGTGAATGTTCTCTACAAGGTCACCAAAAAGCTAATGGATCTTCTATAGCATGGTAACCTTGACTGCTCTAGATTGTGGATCCATCTGACCCCAGAAGTGACTTTGCTATTTCGAGCCGGTGGCAGCTGAGATACTGTGGGACCTAATCAATTGTGAGCAGACAATACCTCCTGCACATGCCCCGGGTCGGTCAGCGCACCACACTGATGTCATTCTGGGAGAGCACTCTAGCAGAAGCTTGCAGTTCATGCGAGAGACGAACAGCACAGCTTTCCTTCCCAAAAAAAAGCAAGCAACAATCTGTGGAAGAGGAGGCTGGGCATAGCTGATGCTCTCCAGGGCTAGCAAGCTGTTTCCTTCTGGGATATGACAGCAAAGGGCAAGGGTGGCACTGAGAAATCACGCAACACAAGCAGCTGCTGTGCTTACATTTAACCTGCGCCCCAGTACACTTACACAGCACTTAGCAAGCTTCACTGTGCTTGCTAAGTAAGGAGCAATGATTCGTCACACTCTTACAATATAGTTATACTATATAAACAGTACATATTCATCCAGTTTCTAGCCTCTTCATCCAATACACAGTCATAGGGGAGCCAGAGCCTATCCCACAAAGCAGGCACAAGGCAGGACACGACGGGGACAGGACTCGAGTCCATCGCAAGGCAGGACACGACGGGGACAGGACTCGAGTCCATCGCAAGGCAGGACACGACGGGGACAGGACTCGAGTCCATCGCAAGGCAGGACACGACGGGGACAGGACTCGAGTCCATCGCAAGGCAGGACACGACCCGGACAGGACTCGAGTCCATCGCAAGGCAGGACACGACCCGGACAGGACTCCAGTCCATCGCAAGACAGATGGAGGCTCAAACACTCCCAGACACACTCACAACAGGGAGACTTTTTCGGGAAGCCAGTTAATCTAGAAGCTTGTATTTGGACTGTGGGAGGAACATGGAGCACCCAGAGAAAACCCAGGCAAACAGCAGGGAGAACATGCAAACTCCACACAGACAGCACCCCGGGTCTAGAATTGAACCCAGAGCCCCAGCAGCTGCAAGGCAACAATGCAATGCTAACCACAACACCACTGTGCCACCCCCAAATTGTATACTTCCTGTAAATGAAACACACCTCGTATTGCTACAATAACATCCCCCTGGAATAACAGGGGAAAATTAAAACGAATAAATACCCACCTACGGTGTACGGCATATATTAAAAAAGTGGTGAGGTGGAACTGAATCACCAGGGAAAGCAACCAAAATGTTATTCATCAGCTACTGCATGTGACAAAGAATTGTTAATATTTTCCTTCCTTCCAAGCACTTTGAATAACAAACATCCAAAGCAGTTGTGAAGTAAACCGAGAATAACGCTGAAAGGGGAGAGATGAGTCAGAATTTTGACAGAATCAGCACACGGGCAGGAACAGAACTGTTCGCCCATGGCCAAGCAGAAGCTCCATGAGCCCCTTTTTGAGTCTGTCTGCAAGCGCTACCCTCGGGACCCTAACCACCCCCGGTACCGAGCTCGGAGAGACTTTTTCTTTTGGAAAAAATCTGCACAGCTGGAGAAGAGAAGACAAGAATGTGCAGCAAGGGGTGATTCATCAGAGCCCCGGTCCCTTCACCTGACCTGTTGCGCTGTCAGCCTCTGGCGTGCACCCGAAGAGGCACAGCGCAGGGCTCAAAGAGCGATGTAGAACGCTTCGAATATACAGGTGTCTTGGGATGCTGCACGGCTCAGATAGATACAGGCAAAATAATAATTACAAATATTTCAGATGGTAAGGCTATCAACTAAACTGAAGAAACCCGCCATTGCCCACAATCTGCTTTACAGTGCAAGATAAACTGAAGCAAGCTTTGCATACTCTATATTTCACCCCAGTTCACAAACCGTTTGTGCTATATCTACAGTATATATGACAGACAGCTACTTCCTCAGGTGCATGGTTATACACATGGTGCTGATTTGTTGAGGAGAGTTCAACTTCTTTTACCTGGTTATTGTGAACTGGTTAAAGTTGTCACGGTATTTTTTAACACTAGGGTATTAGAACAAATGAAAACCAAAGAATTAAAATATCAGATATCAACCTCAATGACGCCCGTCTAAGGCACACTAGGCACTAACTGAGTTAATGAGTCAAGCAACTAATTTAGTTCTTTGACATATATGCTAACTTTCAGGGCACACTATCTCACAGCGCTTCACAAATAAAAAAAATAAAAAAATATATATATACAAACTAATACAGTAAACAATTCACTGCTACTGTAGTATATGAAAGTAAGCATTCAGACAGGAAAGTACTGTCCGACTTGCAAGATCTAATATGGGCAGAGGTTCCCACAGCCTTAGTCCAGCAAGACAAAAAGAACAGACTGCTGTGGTCCCTCATTTGTGGACTTGAATGAAAGCGTCTCGAGTGTTCGTGTGACGAGATACGAATGATGTTGCGAAGGCGAACAGAAAACACCTTCACAACACAGTGAGCATGAGCTTCAGATGCTTCAGATTCCAGACCTGAGTCCTTGGATTGACTCTCAAGAAGTTAACAGGAACCTACAGAGCACATACACTAACATATAGGGCATGCTGTGATTAACCTTGCAGAGGAAGGACAATTGAAACAAATGGTTTTCTCTCAGATAAGATTTAAATCACGACAAAGTCTCTCCAGTAATACCGATAAGTCGCAACGGCAACAAAGAACGATGACATCCGGATAGTCTAAATGCAAGAGGAAACCTCCATTTAAGATGCAGAGGATTTCAGGGGTCATGTTAAAAGAACCGCAGAGCAAGATCAGAAATCATGAAGTCTCCTACAGACATGCCAAGAGTAAGATCTGCCACGGGAGTGCAAGATTCCAGCAGACATTTGTGAAAGAGCTGTACTTCCTTAACGGAAAGCACCGTGGCCCTCAGAGACTCACATCTCACCGATGAGCGAGTGCTTCTCCAAATGTCTTTCACAGTGCACCGACATCCACTTCAAGGAAAAAAGATTTACATACGCATTTGCAATCTTTTGCATGTTTTTGCAACCCGCCAGCGTCAATTGTGTCCGGCCCCTTGATAACTCCATTTTGCTAAATAAACGATCTCCTCGGGGACAGCCCTGCTGTTTCACAGTTCTTGTTTCTGAAGAAAGCTCATGGAAACTCTAGAATCCTCAGCAACTGTACGCGCATTGGGAATCTCCCTTTAATGAAAAAAAGAAATCTCAGGAGCAGGTTGTAACCAGCAAACTGTTCATTAAATTTCAAGAAAAAAACATTTCCGCACATGCTTTGCGTGGTTGAAGCGCAGGGACAGGGCTTGTTTTAGGGACAAAAGTTGAACTCGTTGTCCATTGGTTTCATTTTTCAGTATCCAACAAAGACCTACGGACAATCATGTTGTACTGAATAGTCTTTTCAATGTAAGTCAGTGAGGTTGCCGGCTGTGCGTACCTGAATACAGTCTTCCTCGCACCAGACAAAAATGTGCTGATGTTAACAAGACTCACCTCTCCTGGTGGTTATTTATGTCCTATGCATGACCAGAACTGTTTTACCCTTTAGCATGGAAATACAGCAAAGTGTCACAGGTATGTTACTCACTCCTTCTGTTCTTGTGCTTGCGTCTGAAGATATGAAACAAAAGAACTTAAAAACTGATACACTGATAAAATAATCAAAAGTTTCTAAACACCCTTTCAGCACACTATTGCTTAACTTGCTGCCTAAATTACTTTTGGATTTGTGTAATTTCCTCCTGAAAAAAACTGAAAGTAGAACTTGTATAGTACAATTTAAGAAAAAAAACAACAATACATTTCAAAACTCTACAACAAAAAATACAGAAGGTAAACACTTGCCTTCGCTTGATAACATATGTTTGATTTTCATGAAGCAATCTGTGAGCGGCCAAAATCAAGTTTTAGCTGAAAAGGAAAAAGAAATTGTCTAAAAGCAGTACTCTGTACAGACAGGAATCGAAACATATAGTTTCAGAAAGCCTCAGCCTGGAGCAATAATCTGATGAGACATCATTAATTTCAATTCTGCTTGTTGGCTTCCTGTAGTAATAATAATAATAATAATAATAATAATAATAATAATAATAATAATAATAATAATAATAATAATAATAATAATAATTGCTTATACTTATATAGTGCTTTTCTGGACACTCAAGGCGCTTTACAGGTAATGGGGACTCCCCTCCACCACCACCAATGTGCAGCCCCACCTGGATGATCTGTAGATCTGTACTGCAGCACAGAGGACACTGCAATTGTTATTCAGATCATTCTATCAGCTGAAACAAGCACGTTTGAGTCAACCATTCAGCACATCCCATAGGCAGGACAAGGAACAGAACTTCCTCTGTTAGTCCTGCAATTTGGATGCTGCAGAACTGTGAAAACTATGCTTTCCAGACTTGGATTGATAGAGAAAAAGAAAAGGTTAAAAATATGTTGATCTGCAAAGCACTGGTGTCTGCACACACAAAATTGTAATACAGAAATGAAATTCCCATTCACTGTTCATAAAAATAGCTGAAAACCAAAAACCGAGTGTGTTAACCATCAGTATCTATTTCCAAAGAAATAAAACATTCCATCCAATAAATTTCCTCCTGGGCAAAACAGATGAATAACACATATTCTTTTTCCACTATTATGTACCTTTCTTTAAAAAGTGTCCGAAAAAAAAGATCGTCCAAAAAATGTGCCTTCTCAGTTAGACTCTTTTCCCAATGCAGCCTGACTAACGCTTCTGTAGCCCAGCAATACGCATCACAAAACCAAAGCAAATGTTTGAAGCTCTTTTCAAATGGATAATACATATAAAATGAATCAGAATACATATAAATACACTGTTCTGTGTAGAACATTCTCATCATAGCAATTAAAAATACAAACTTCTAAGAAGAAGTGTCTAATAATATCCATCTCAAATTAATTCTATTACTGAATTACAAACATTGACGTGTTCAAAAAATAAAAGAAGGAGCACAAGCTACTGTATGTTTCGAGAGAAACATACTAAAGGACTTGCACGTTATCTGAGAAGTGTAGCACAGGAGTACACAACTTGCCAAACCAGTTTTTTCAACTTTTCTAGCTTGAAGGCATCTGCAGCTGCCTTCATTTAAATTCACTAAAACCTCAGAACCTTCTAACATCTAAAACTCTTGATGGAACTGTACTTTCACACTAACATTTTTCCAACACAGGAACTACAGCCTGTTAATTGAAGATGAAAAAACTAAACTTAAAAAAAGCAGCATAAAATCAGAGAGAAAGGGGAAACTCCCTTTTCTGATTGCTACAGTAGTTTACAAACCAATAGCTCAGACCAGTACTGTGATTTGAAGCATTTTGTAAGAATAAACTTTGATGTGGTGATTCCAACATTTACTTTTTCAAGTAATATATGGTTCTTTCTTTAAACTGGTCAATAATACCCTGGTTTCATTTCTGAAAAGAGAACGAACATGTACAGTAATTCCTCCAGCTAATGTTTGGTACTTCTCATTCTTCTCAGGTTACAAACATTTCTAGAAAGAGAAAGAATCTTCAACATGCTCAATCTTTAGAAACAGAGACGCTTAATTTAAGAACAGTATGGCTTAAGCAATAGAATACTTCTCCCAGTTTCACAGAAGCCCCAACCTCGCTGATATTGTGTCAGTTACTGTGCTTCAGAAAAGACAGTGCTTGGTAGCATGTGTAATGCATTAATAGAAACCTGAAAATGTAATCATTTCTTACTTCTGTGGACATGAGAAAAACAAAGGCCACTTCAAAATTCCCACCAGAGTTGGAAGCGAAACAGCAGTCAAGCTTTTCCAGGATGAAATACTATTTAAGAAGCAGCAGGTTACACAGGGGGCATTCAGCATGCGCAGCATCAGGATGTAACTCAAACACCTGCATGTTTTACTGTTTACACTTTATTTTGAGTATCTATCTGAATAGAAAACATTTTTCCAAGTCTTAACAATGTTGCCATTTTCAGATTTGGCTTCTTGCATTTCTTTTAGATGCACAGAAAGAGTTTGTCTTTTGTTAGTGACTGAAATACAGTTCTTAGAACGTCTTGCAGAAAACACAATTACATTTAAAAGTCTTGAAAGCTTTCTTAGCACCCAGAAATCATGTTCAAACAGGATGCCTTTCTACTATCCCCATAAGGCAAAGCCACCTTTAACAGGCCAGGTTATTTATTTTACTGCTTAAATTATTTAAATATAACTTAGAAAATATAAAGAATGTGTATTACCAGTCTAATACTTCCATATGAAACACCAGTTACCATTGTCTTCCACTGTTATCAAGTCAATTACCATAATACCATTTGGTAATATATGCATATTAGTTTCCACCCACATTTTTACACCCTATGTTACTTTTGAAGAGAAATGCGCCCTTTTTTGAAGGATTTATAAATACACAAGTGTGCATGGTGTCAACAACAACCACTGTGTGGGCACTGAGAACGTTAGTCAGATTCCTACAGTACCATCACTCTTCTCTGGCCTGCAGTCAGGGAGTTGCGTGAGTACAGGGGTTACTAAGACAATGCAGACATAAGGCACTCAGTTGTTTCAGTAGTGACACACACATTTTTCAGTTCTCTACGAATAGATATTTTCAGATTTACGAAACCTCCTGGGGGACGCAAAATCATACTAAAACCGTTTTAAACAATGATTTAAGACTTCTTGTGTCTCACTTCTGCTTTCTTTACGTACGTGCAAATCCTTACAACAAGAACACGGATGTTTTGGCCCTTTAAAATCTGGCCACACCGCTTTCAAAACTCAACTTTAAGAGCAGGCGAAGATGTTATGTAACTGCACTGAGCTGACCATTTTCTCTGCATGTGTGGTATAAAACTGCTCCAGGCCTTGTACCACGCTAACAGGCAGTACTCTCCAGCGCATGCTGAGAAACCAAAAAGATTTCAATTACTGCAGGATTCACCGAATGTCATTTCGATTAGAACGCCAGATCTTAAGACTGCATAGTTAACCAGCTTTATAAATGGGAAGGCAGCTTTAAGGACTTAGAACAGAACACACATTAAATGCTTCATTCTATTTCTCACTATTCATTAGTCTTGTTATTAATGCTGCAGCGCAAAGCTGTCTCTGTTGGCGAGTTTGTTAATATTATATCACACAGAGGACTTAGCCTGTTTAGATTTCTTACCAGAGCAAATCCAAGCTGATACACAGTACAGTATTTCTGTTCTCTAATACTTCATTTATCTTGTCTGCCCAGGGATGCCATTTCTTACTGGACACCAGTGCAAACCTGTTCATATTTACTGCTGGCGTGCAGCATGCTTACTCGCACAGTCTGCACACTCTATATCGTTTGTTACCACATTTAGACAGTGACCATACAGATTCTTGCCCTACTTTATATTCACGACCACTTTCCAACACAACCATTTAAATGCAGGAGGCTAGGTTATGCATCTGCACAATGGGATATATTCAAAATCCAGCAGCAGCCTTGCATGAATTGAATGTTATTTTCCACGACTTACAGAGCAATAAACAGGGAGGAATACAGACTCCACAACCCTTCTGGAATGTACAGTTTCATGCCCTTGAGAGCTTAGGCTTATATCATAATACATAAACTAGGAAATTATCATGTCTGATCAAATATACAAATGTGCATTTTATAGCAGCCGATACAGAAAACTGCATCAATGAGAAAAGCAAAGCACAGGTGAGCTTCACATCTTTTTAAATGGAATTCAACATACTGTACCAGAGATAAGTTCACCGAAGTATTTAAATGGACACTAGCAAATTGGAGACTCAAGAGTACAGTTTTGTGGATTTCTGCTCCATTGTTGTATTCACACTCGAGAGCCATTTCTCCTTCCATTAGCTGCTTTTCTAAAGCTTAATGCAGCATTCCAAATGTTTTGCTAACTGCTATATAAAGACATCACAGCAGCAAACGTAATGCCTGTAGTAAGAACGTACTTGCTGTCATTTTCTTTTCTTTTTTTCCTAAAACATGGCATCGAAAAAGCATTCGCAATTAATTATGGACACTGAAGACACAGGCAGGTGGCTTGCACTGTGAGTCAGTCCCCTGCATCACTCATTCACTCTGCCTTACCTCCATAATGGACTGGGATTTCTATTTTGGGCCCGATGACATAATGGCCTTCTTCCAGACTGTGGGCGGTGATGGTAGTCCACTGGCGACAAGAATGAACCAAAATGTAGTCATTGTCTCTCAGACCTTCTGCAGATTCTCCTGCAATAAAAGGACATTGTGGTTGGGTTTTTTTGCTTGAATCCCATGGAAAACAAAATGATAAAATACTGCAGATACAGTACATATTGCTATTATTCGTGCCAGTGGTTCTCTGTATGTGAAGCACAAACATTCTTCTGTAGGTCTATCATGCTGTATGGGCATTACCCTGTGATTACAGTCCAGAGTTATCCTATGATGTATGATAGGACCTGTAACACCAATAGGCTCGTAATGCATCCATGTCTCAAGGTAAAGAGCACATTGCTACAGCAAAGAATCTGGATCACTGATGTCCACAAAATACAGGCACTGCTAACGTTTTGACCATTTCTAGCAGGTTTCCTAGATGGTCATATATCACCAGGACACAACAGGCATTTTCATGTAACACAGGAAAATGGCCAACTTCCAAATGCACTCTCAAGCCCAAAGAGAACTTCAGAAGTTGGATAAAATCCCCGCAGAGCACACATCATGAAAACAGTACCGCTCGAATCTCATGTCTGCACGTTAGAAGGCTTGTGTTCGAGCACTGCTCATCTCAGCAGTGTTTATCTCCGCTCAGATTATTCCCAGTTTGCCTATGACAGGCTGTTTGTCACAGGGCTCCGAACCTACAAGGGGAAGCATCTGAAAACTGTTAATACAACAGCTCTCCATTTTGAAATTATAAAAAATTACTGGCATATACATAATACTTATCATCCAGGAGGATCACAAACTGCTTTACCTAGAAGATGGGACCAACTTCCCCTGTGAGGCGCAGTACGCACCTGTTGTGTGGCAAGCATTACGCTGTAGAAGCCCCACTTCAGGACAGATCAGGAGGAGACGCAAGAAAAGGCTTCACCATGTGAATTAAGGGGAAGCTCTAGGATGACTTTGTCCACAGCACAGTGTCCGTACAGGGCAATGGTCTGAAAATTCTGGACCAGAGGGAAGACTACTACCTACAGGTCCAACAGCACCTCTTACAGTGGTGCAACTGGCTGTCCTTGAAAGCTTATTGCCTTTCTAACAGTCTCAAGTGAAATGTAGTAGAGTAGTATTGAATTAGTGTATTTTACAAACAAAATATATATTTCAGTACTGCTGGGACAGGAATTTATAACATGACTGGGGGGCTTTTTGCAGACCCTCCAAAGTCTTGGTGTAAAAAATGCCCCCAGATCTCAGTTTTAAATAATTCTGTTGATTCTGAAGTTCTGGGTTAACCTTGTCAACACCTATGAGGATTTTGAATACTGGGATAAATCACCTCGTAGTCTTCTCTGATCCAAGATAAAACATTTCAGTTTTTTACCCATCAAAGTACAGCTCTTCTTTAAGACCAGGAATCTAAATGGTTACTCTTTTCTGAACAAATTCCAGAACACCAAGTTCTTTTATGTAATATGGTGAAGAACATCTTTCAAATTAACAAGTAATATGTTTATTCCATGCTGAAAAGAGAGGAAAGATAACAACGTTTCGGCCGTGGAGCCTTCTTCAGGTGTGAGCTTGTTCCTTTGCAGCTTACACAAGCTGATGCAGCTACCCACCTGAACATCTTTCAAAATATTCCAAAAAGCCATATTAGTGTTTTGTACAATATTAAAATAACATCCCTTGATTTACGGGTTATGCCTTTAAATATATAGCTACAATCTCATTTTCCTTTTGCACATTTCTACATTTTGCGGTCTGTATATTACTCTCAAATACCAGTCTTGAATTCGATCTAAATCTGAATTTCATTTTCAGTTTCTACAGATTAACTAATCTTCACTTTAATCCTTCACTTTCAAATTTCTCTAATTTACTAACTATACCACAGTATAGATCATTGACAGTATTATGAAGTGCTGTGGTGCTAATTTAGATGCCAGCAGTACTCCACTAATTACACCACTAATACAATTAAAAAGAGAAGTGGTTCTAATACAGATCCCTGTGGTACTCCACTAACTACATCACACCAATTTGAATACTTTCCTTTGGTTTGAATGCCTAAAGTCTGAAATTTGATAATTAAATCTTCCACGAGGAACTTTAACAAAAGACTTTCGAAATAATTAATATACCCTATTGTATGGTCTTTATCCTTTTTTCAGGAATACTGGCACAAATATCAAAATGTGTGTAAATTATATACTATACAGTACATAGCCAAACAATTCAAAATAAACATACAGTAGCAGCAAACTAAATGAACTACAAATGTTTTTTTTGTTTAACACTGATTAGGAAATGTAGTTTTATTTCAAAATGTCAGTTTAACAGACATTAAGACAGACATTTTTGTTTTACAGAGAATCAGCTCTAAACACATGGCTTGGAAGGTTGTTCCAGACCCTCACAACCCTTAGAAGTGCTCTTCCAGTTCTCAGTTCCGAATGCCCCTCCACGTGGGTTTCCAATTGGGCTGTCTGTTCATTCTGAAGAAGTCGGCTGTGTTGACTTTATCAGTGCTTTTGAATATGTTGAATACTTGTATCAGGTCCCCTCGTAGTCTTCTCTGTTCAAGGCTAAAGAGATTCAGTTCCTTTGCCTGGCAGTGGACAGTAGGTTTCATTCCTTTAAGCTCCTAGAATGTATCCAGTTATTCTTTTCTAAACTGATTCCAGAGCAGTAATATATTATCTATAATTGTACATAATATTCTAAAAAAATCTTAATGGACAATTACAATATTCACATAAAATCCCTTGATTTCAATTCTTAACTTTCAACTATACAACCCAACGTTTTGTTGGCCTTTTTAGTTGCTTCCCACACTTCCCACAAATGATCGAAAAAAGACCAAGGTGTCTGAAGTAGCCACTGCTCTCATGGCGTTTCCCATGTTTTATTTATAGTTGATTTTTTTGATACCTGCATACAAAACCCTACACTTGTCCACATAAAACTTCATCTGCCTGGTGTTTGCCATTCTGAATTTTATCAAGATCTTTGAATTTCATTTGCATTATCTACAGTGTTTGTTCATCTAAACCTTACCAGAATCTAGCTCACTGATATAATAAAGAAGAGCAATGGCCCTAGTACAGATACTTGTGGCACTCCCCACTAATAGCATCATCCCAATGTGAGCATTCACCCCTTATCTATATCCACTGTTTTCTATTAACCGATTCCAATTAACCCACTCACACTTCCCTCAATGTCTATTGTGTGCAATTTTAATTAATCTTTTATGATTAGAATTATGAAAAGCCTTCTGAAGATCAAAATACACCATATCATAAGCTGTATGTGTATCCATTACTTGTTCAAAGACCTCTAACACATTACTTAGGCAAAACCTACCTTTTCTACATCTATGCTGACTATTTCCTAGGATCTTATTTCTGTTAAGGCAATCCTGTAGTTTAGTTCTATGAAATGTTTCCATAACATTACATGTAAGAGAGGTCAGACATATTGGTCTATAATTACTTGGGTCAGTTTTCTAACCCTTCTTATGGATATACACTACACAAGCATCTCTCCCAGGTATGACCCCTGTCTTTAGTGATGATTAAAAGAGATGCATATAGTACCCAAAACACGTTTGCGTTTTCTTTCCTGATATTGTTTAATACAGAACCTTGCCCTTCAGCTGCCTGAGGCTTGTTATTGACCACTACCTCAGTGAACATCTGAGTGAAATACTCCTTTAGTATCAGCCATTGTACTGTCTAGAAGTTCCCATTTTTGTACCTGATATATTTTAGCTCATCTCTGATGCTCTTATAGCAATGAAATAGCTTTTTAATAGTTATTTTAGCCTCAGTAACTTTTACCATTCCTTTCAATTTCTTTCTTGGTATTTTAATATCATTGTTAACTTTGTTTTACCTGTGTTTGCAATAGATTGCACTCTTTTTCATTAGGCATGGCACCTATCATAAAGTAGCATACATAAGCCCATTATCTTATTAAATTATATCACAAGAGCTACTGCAGAACATGATCTGCTTTCTTCATATCAAAGGGAAAATTAGCGAGGCCAGATTGTGCAAACCTACAGCAGAGTTTAGCTATGACACCAGGATGAGCACCCTAATCTTACATTTAGACCTTTAAATGAACAGGTAGGCAGTACCTCAGTTTACCATCTCATCCAAAGAATGGCACCTCCTACATCATAGCATCACCTGTGATCATACTGTGGCACTGGTTTTATTCTGATTCACAGGGAACACCACCACCTAGGGGTCCAAAAAACGCCTCTTACGCAAGGAACTTGGCTTTCCTTTGAGATCTCCCATCCCAGTACTGATCAGGCTCAGCCTTGCTTAGCTTTCAAAAATCTAACAAGATCATACTAAAAAATGTAACACCATACCAGAGCCAAGACCTTGACCCAGATAGCCTGTTATTTCAGATCACCACAGTACAAATAACAACTGAAAAACATTCCAAGTAGAGCTGACTAACCAAGAAAACGTAATCTGTGACAAAAGTACTTTCTGCCACATTCTAACTGTCCATCTGTAGCACTCCTGTTGTAAAGACAAAAGTGCAGCTGAATTTAAACTGATCTCCTACAAGCATGGCTCTCTTTAGGTCCTTGCACAATATCTAGGTAAAAGCTGAGCTAAATGAATTAGACAAATCAAAGCAAAGAGCATGAGGTGTGTGACATTAGAGGTTTAAAGGTCAAGCAAACCTGAACATTTCAACACAGCCTCTAGTGTAATCTACTGTACTTCTACACAAAAGTTAAAGTTTCGAGGTCAAACAGCAGAGAAACTATGCAGACTGTGTGGAGCAACTAAGGTTTAGCAACAGCTACTTTGCTGTTCTGAGATATGTTACAGTCCCACAGCTGGATAATGAGAAAAATACTGAATACACTACTGATTTCTATGTTGCACATTTCAGATTTATCCGAAGACTTGAATCTGCTGTTTCCCAAACTTAATCAGACTTAATAGAGTAAATGGATTTATTTTAACACACCAGCAATACATTTATCTTTGGCTGATAAGACCTGCAATTGTGCCAAAGTAAAAGCCAGTTGTCAAGAGCAGTCTTGTTGTCTGGAAGTATCCTGGCACAGATGCCAGCCAGAATACTGGTATGTGCTTATATAAATCCTTAGTGGGAACTGTTCATCCACCGTTTTCCAGTCTTACCATACTGTAATCTGTATCGCCACATGTTAAAACTTCAAATGCAGCAGAATCCAGACAAAGGGCAGTTGTTGAGACTCTGCGTGCATCTAGAGTTTCAATTTCTAGCAGGTGGCCAAAGAGTTTGTGAAAAAGCAAACTTTCATTCCTGTTTTTGTAATCGGATATGCCTGAGATACTTCAGCAGGTATCAAGAAATTACCTCAAGCAAGACCGTAGTGTAGTATTAATTTCTCGGTAACCCTTCATGGCGATCCCAGGGTCACAAATGCATTACTGAAGGATGAAAAGCAGTACAAAAGACAATCACTTCCACCCATACAGCAGTATGATATAGGGAACAATAAGAGAGTGAGAAACTATGCACTTTTACCACTGCACTGCAAACGAGAGAAAAAATGAAACACCTATCGATCAAAGTTAGCATATTCAAAATAATCAGTTTTGCTTAGCATTATAAACTTGACCAGAACAATGTACTGAACCAACAGACATGTATTACATCATTGATAATTCAGGTGTCGATTTGTACAATGTACATTTTGCTTAGGCAAGTAGTTAACAGCTGGTTTTTAAAATGCCTCGAAACATGTACGTGAAAGAGAAGGAAACGTGCAGGATTTCTTAAATATTAAACATTTGTTCTATAAAAAGATCAAATATTTAGTTTTAAAAAATTCTAAAACAATTAATGAAAGGGTATTTTAGGTGTATTATGAAAGATTTTATAACGTCCATCCACCAATCTTCTCACTCCTATATCTACAGGGCCGCGGGGGAGCTATCTTGTCTATCTTGGCAAGCGACAGGGCTAAGGTAGGATACACCCTGGAAGGGACACCAGTCCATCGCAGGGTACACACAGCCACAAACATGCATAGAATCCCACCCGGGCCAATTTTCCCAGAAGCCAGTTAACCTACCAGTACGTCTCCGACTGTGGGAGGAAACCAGAGCACCTGGTGGAAACACACATGAACACGGGATGAACATACTGTACAAACTCTACGCAGACAGCACCCCAGAAATGAACCCAGGGCCCCAGCGCAGTGAGGCAGCAATACTACCCTCTGGGCTACCCGATTTCATAACATGATCTTGTTTTGGTAGAAAGCCATTCTTTCCATCCCTTTGTCATTACCTGACAGTAACAAGCTTTATACAACTGAGGCCTGTCACTGTCAACTAGTAAATGTGTTCTGGTGGAAGCAGCCAGGGTGAAACCAAGGACTCAGAAGCACTCAGAATAAACTTAAACCTGCCTCATTTTATCTCAAAGACGAATTCAAGAACTTCTGTGATGGCTGTGACACCGATATCACCTTCCCACCTGTACTATTTGTGCTCTACAGGTAGACAGCAGGCTTTGGGACGAAGCCATCACTGATAAAAGGCCGTCTAACTGGTTAAACAGTTTTAACACAATTGAAAAAAAAAAAAGATTCCAACAATATGCTGGTGGAGAGGATGTGGTGTCACAGCCCTAGTAACATGAATTCCAGCAATTCCGAGATATGATACCACAAGAGCAGATGAGAACATTAAGCAAAATCGATAATGCAGTTTCTGTAGGAATAAAATATAGTTTTAAAGAAGACTACATTTACTTTTGTGCAGGAGATGACTGAATATGATTTTACTTCAAATCCTTTATCTAGAGTGTAAGAAAAAAGATTAAAGAAGTCACAGTCCACTTCTTCCATATTAGAGCATGTTGTAAATTAAAGATAATCTTCCTGTGAAAGAAATCAGGATGTAACTGCTCTCCTAGATAAAATAACTACAGTTATTTTACAGTTTTAAAAGCATAGTTTTATGTGACATTATCATTTCTGTGTAAACTATTACAGATATTTCACTTTTTTTGAGAAATGGTTGTGAGGATTAATTGTTCGAAAATCTCAGAGAGCAGCTTTAGCAGCACAGAAATTCAAGTTGAATGTGCTTTTCTTTGGACTTTGGATATGTTGTTCAAGCACACGCAAGATAAATGCTAATATTTGTTTCTACTTTCTGTACACTTTATTCTGAATCATTTAAACTTCCCAGCCGCTACAGAAAAAAAATCAGGTAAATTCTTTGTTTTACATTTGTTTGTTAGACATGACGGGATATTTCCCAAACAAGATCACTAGGTCACTGATGCAAGATGTTACTTTTTTCTGTCAGTGTGTATTCTGGTGTAAAGTACATTCAGCCAGTACCACTGCGTGAGAGATGACATTTCTTTAGCAGTCTTCTGCGTAATGCATTGAACGTATCTCATCACATACAGCACATCAGAAACATACTGTATATCATGAGAGAACCCTTTAAAACACTTTGTCTGATTTTTTTTTAATTAAAATTCAGGAGCATTGTGCACCTCAATCTAACAAATACACATTTCATAGGTTAGTGAATGTGACAATGATTAAAACCTGTGTTCATTAAACACAGTTCAAGTTTCAAGTCTATCCACACCTAGAACTGGTAATACTTTGCTTCTCAAGACTATAAAACAAACAACTAAAACAATGTGTTTTATGTAACATGTGTAAAGCAATAAGTAAATATTTCACCCAACAGTACAAAAGTTCAGCGTCTATCAGTCAGGTTTTAGAAAATGGAGGTGCCTGAGGCAAACTGGGTAAAAGACTGATCATAAATATGAAATCAGAAACACACCTATTATCATGAGATACAGAACATTAAACTTTTTTTAGGTAAATGTCTGTGTACCTAATGGGTTCACAGCAATTACTTTCACCCTTATTCTTTGTAACAATCCTTCATGCACTACAGTGGTGTTAGTCCACATCGTACAGAACATCTTAAACTAGAGAGGAATAAGTGAACATTCTTATCTAGAGCAGCATGCTGGAGAACACCACAGAGGAAGTCTAAATTAAATTTCTTGAGAAAACTCAGAATATTTGCTCTTTAAATTGCTGAATTTTTGCTTCATCCTCCAAAGTCAAACCGACTGTTCATGGCATCAGAAGTCTCTACATTTGCAAGATCACCTGTATGAATCCTCTAATAAACTGAAGACATTTTGCGACAATAGCAACAGTCACAGCATCCACAACATAAGGAAGCAGAGTATTAACTAGTTCAATGAAGAGGATTTTTTTGCTTTAAAATTTTAAATTTTAATAGCTATACAGTATGTCACTACAGGTACAGTTCTTAAAAGGAACAGAGAACAAGCAGCTCGGCCATATTTTAGAAGCCAATATCCTAGTTCCTTTCAAGAAAAGGCTGGATGAGAGTCTTGGATCAGTTATCTACTACAAAATGTGCAAGGTAGGCTGAATGGTCTCATCCTCTTTGTGACTTGTCTTGTGTTTTTAGGATGAAAACACTTCAACGTGAGAACAGTGCAGACCAGGTGAGCCACCAGGTACCACACTGATGCGCAAGAGTCTCAGACTCAGGTCTAATGGGTTTCATCAAGTATACTAACCCCAGACATCAGAGGAAAGGGAAACTTTTACTTTGGCAAGAGAAGCCTCTGGCAACAAATCAACATTGTCCTCTCACCGCCCCAGCCCTGCATGCTGTTGCAGATTTCAAATCCGTAGTCTGCCGGGTGGGAATGGGAACAGCCGCTGACCGCAGGACTTGATCACTGTCTCGTCCGTCTGCTCGAATGCTCGAAAGGGGTCACTGCGCGCCCCTCCCAGCATCTTCACACCTGACCGGTGGGGTGGAACACGCGCCGTGCCCTCCCGCCCAGTCTGTCAAGGCAGATCGGAAATCGCCAGAGGCAGCACCGCTCCAGTCTCCGGTCTCCGGCCCCCTCTGATGCTCTTTCACACCCAGCCTCCGGGCACGAAGAACAGTTTCGAGCAGGAGCACGGCATTCCAAACCGATTCTGCAGGCGGATCAGACAGTACCAGCCCCGGGTTGGTGTGATGACCCTACGCTATCGAGGGGGTGGCCTGCCCCTCACAGTGGGAGTTCCCTAGACTAGCCTGCTGATCCTAGAATCCAGGCGATTCCTCCAAAAGAACTTCGATCCTGCTGATCGCGGCTATCTGATCTGCAAGTGGGGAATGTGCCCATCATTAGATATATAAATATTCTTGTATAAATTTAAATAATTAAATAATTCATGATTCAATTGCTAGCAACTCTTCATCTACTAATTTTGGCAATCCCAACTCAATTTAAGCGACCAAAGCACTGAGCACCTGGAGTGTTTATGAAATGTAAGAAATCACATGACGTGAGCAGAGTATGTGGTTTTCTCAAGGAAGAACATAATTTAAACCACGAAGAAGACCCTCTCCACTATTCAAAAATGAACTGCATTATCAGAATCGCCTTTAATTCGCCAGGTACAAGGAACCTACTCTGGTGTACTTGGTGCGGCAAAAACATTCTGCATATACCCTACACAAACAAGACAATAGACATTATTAAGACAGAGCAAAAAGACAGCCCTAGGAGGGTAGCAGTTCAAATACTGGACGGTTCTGGTTTTAGTAAACCGGTAGCGTCTTCCTGAGGGAAGTTTATGAGACAGGTGGTAACCTGGGGGTCATTAGCAATCCTTCCTGCCCTCTTCTTTGCTCTGGAATTGTTCAAATTGTCAATGGAGGGCAGATAACAGCCAATGACCCTCTCCGCAGAGCGAACAACACACCGCAGTTTGCTTTTGGAGTGGGCAGACATGATGCCAAACCAAACAGTTACTGTATACAGGCTGTCAGAATGCACTCAGTAATGAACACCAAAGTTCTTCAGTTGGTGCAAAGAGCACATTCTCTGCTGTACTTTCTTGATACTGGTGATATTCATTTCCCATTTTAGGGTCATACATAATTAAGAGATCATACATAATTCCCAAAACTTAAAAGAGCTCCACCACATTCACAGCCACATCATTGATGGCCACCATGAAGGGCGGTCTTGGAGAATGTTTCCAGACATCAGCCACCAATTCCACTGTTTTAAGAGTATTAGAGCCCCAGGTGGTTGTTAGCACACCGTGATACCACCTTCCTGCACAAGGTCTCACCACTATTAGTGATGAGACCTACTGTACAAGGGTGAACAAGACCTACAAGGGTGACGTCATCTCCAAGCTTAATTAGTTTTGTGGAAGAGTCGCCAGAGGTGTACGGTAGCTGTTGGTACTGTATACAAGGAATAGAGCAATGGGGAAAGCACATATCCTTGAGGCACACCAGTACTCACCAACAGTCTGATTAGTAAGGGCTTCGCCACGCAGCGGAGAGAAAGCTGAAATCCACTGGCAGATGGAACATTCAACTGTAACCATTCATTGTAAAGGAGCTGTGGAATTGTAGAATTAAACGCGGAACTGAAATCTCTGAAAAGAACTAGTGCACACGCACTTGAGGATCCTAGACATTGTGAAATGTAGTGAAGGCCCATATTAACAGTGTCAATCACTAACCTGCTGGCCCCACAAGCAAACTGGGGAGGCTCGAGATGTGAATCTGTAGTAGTCCTAAGATAAAGTATCCTATATGTTTGAAAAGTCTTCGTTATGATGGAACCACAAGCAACTGTAGTTATTAAGATTATTTTGTCCTTCTTTGTAATAGGAACAATAGAGGATTCAAAGCAGGCAGGGATCTTATACCAATCAATAATGATGTATCAAAGATCTACTGAAGTAAAACCCAGACTGTAGCATTTTAAGTGACTGATACAAAAAAAAGATATATCAAGACAGTAAAATTTAAATACACAACTTGCACACATTGTAACCCAAACAAGGGAGTCTGAACTGAAAATAAATATTCTACTGTGTTCTATCGTTTTCCCTATCTTCTTAACACACGTCCAGGTTTATAATAAACAAAAACGACAAATACTGCCACAGGCCACTGACTATTTCATCGTGCCTTTGACTATTCTGAAAAAGATTAGTGAGAAAATGCCTTAATTCAAAAATAAAATTCAATGTTCATTTCTAAAACTTTTTTTAAAAAAAAGCTTAGGAGACCTCTACATTATCTTTCAGGTATCTGTTTGATGCCGTTGAGAGTCCGGGGGAAAAAAGATGACATTTTTTCTGATCGAGATAATATCGTAAAAAGCGTTATGACCAGGGGTTCCATTGTAAATCCAACAGCCGACGGCTCAGCAGCTGTCTAACCACAACACTACTTCCCTGCCGACCTTGAATTCGAACATCCAATGTTTTAGATAAAAGAACAATCAAAAGCAATGCAGTAGCTAGACTGCAAGGAAACCTTTTTATGGAAACAGTGCTGCACTGTTGATTTCAATTGAACATCTGAAAGAAAACTGCAGTCTCTGAAGGAACAAGCACAGGTTTATTCCATGCTGCAAAGAGAAGAAAAGAGACACAATGTTTCGGTTGTGGAGCCTTCTTCAGGTGTGGAGAAGAAGGCTCCACAGCTGAAACGTCTCTTTTCTTCTCTTTGCAGGATGGAATAAACCTGTACTTGTTCCTCTGCAGCCTGCATATGCTGACGCAGCTCCCCACTGTACTTGAACTTCTTCAACAGTAGTCTACGTATTCGAATAAAGGTTTTAAGTAATTAACAACTTCTTTTTTTGTTCTATACACTGGTTTATGCCGATGCACAAAAACCTGACTAATAGGAAAATGCAGTTCAACCCGTCCTGGCTTTTTAAGTCATCTGCAAGAACGCTGCCTACATGCACACAGCTGCTCCTCGTGAATTTGCTCAGAACTACCTCCCAGGATTAAATAAAGATAAGCTCAAACGATTTATTTCTGCGTCACCAAAATAGATGGCCTGAGCACGTAACAAAAAAACAATCAAGCCAATAAAACACAATCCTGCACAAGGGATGTACACTTCGACTTAGTCAGAATCCAGAACTTCATTCTGCGGCACACAAATACACACATATACAGTACGACATGACGTGAAAAATGCCAACCGCTTCATACACTGGCTCCTTATTCAGCTGAACCCCATAAAAGCAGGAGGCTGTTACAGACGGAAAATCTTGTCGCGTTTCTATCAACCCATTTTCCAGTCCAAAGACATGCTGGGAGGTTCATTGGCTTCTGGGGAAACTGGCCCTGGTGCTAGCGCCTGCCAGTTTATGTCCGTGTCTGTGTGCCCCCTGCGCTGAACTGATGTCCCACCCTGGACCCCCACAGCCCTGAACTGGATAAAGCAGTTTGAAAGTGAATAGGGGCAAATGCAGACACACAGTGGCAACGTAAAGACACCTCTTAACTGAGCCAGCGCGTCTGTGGGAAGTGGGTGGCACACAAAGCAGCTGGAGAACAGGCAAGACCCCACACAGGAGGCACACAGGGTCAAAAACCAAACACAGTTCAGCCAAGCCCGTTCTGGGATCCCTTGAAATGAAGTGTTTTATATTTGCTAAATATTAATTTGACTTGATATGGATGTTGGCTGGCACAGTCGTGCAGCTTTGCTACCTCAAACGTCTTGGGTCCTGGTTCTTCATTCTGGTCCGAGAGACGCTCTGTGTGGAGTTTGCATGAGGCCACATGGGTTTTCACCAGATGTCTCTGGTTTCCTGCCTCCTGGACATGCTGTCTAGGTGACGTGGCACCCCTAACTCGCCTCCATGCGTGTACCCTGCAGTGGACTACACGCTTATCTGCTGGAGTGCCATCCCTCTACTAGAGTAACCACAGGTATGAGTCAATTTGCCACCCCCCAGTAACAGGGCTTTGCCACCAACCAGAATTGAAAATGTGTTCTACAAAATGAGCATTTCTGTATAGAAAATTTAGATTATTTTCTTTAACCTGAGCCTGCATACAATGGAGAGGTCTGATCATGCAAACACATACTTCTTAGCCCCTTCCTTGCTAGGCAGCTGCGAGGGTTTTAGATAAAAAGATCACCTGGGCTGTCAGCCACCTGTGCAGAACCTGATGCCGTCTGAAAAATAGTGTCGCACTCCGGCTCACAATGTAGAGGAGGCAGACGAAGCCTGGACACTGTGGGACCTATCCTTGGCAATGGAGGCATTACAATTGGATGTGAACTCTGTGGAAAGGCCAAGGATGGACACTATAAGCTTCCTGTCCACTGGTCAGTCACACAACACAACACCCAGAGAGTCCTGTTGCCCTCGCCTGGCAGCAGGGTGACCTCCCCAGCACACGTGCCCAGTCTGCCACTTGGCATTCCTGACGCTGTTCCTCATTCCTCTCCATTGTCAGTCAGTCCTCCGGGACTGCATGTGGGCCTTCGGGGCCGAAAGGCAGCAACACAGTCGCCGTTTTTCAAGATTGTGTGACTCCCTAACGAGCAAAAACAAATAGGCAGCTACAAGAGCAGAACAGCTCTTTGCAAAGCAAACTTCATTCCCTCAGCACTAGGCTAGAAAGCTAGAAATGTGCCTCTCTCTCAGGTACTTTCCTGTGCACAGGGCAGGGCAGCCTAACCATGGACAACGTGCACAACTACAGTCAGGATCCAGAGAATTGTAGAAAAAAAAACCCTGCACAGTGAAAGCAGCTCACTTTTGACATTGTAAGAACAGCGCAAAGTATTTCAGAGCAACTGAAGACAATCTTGTACACCGACAGATAGAAAACGTGATTACACATAAGTTAAGCATTTGATTAAGAGCACACTTACACCAGAACCAAACGCAAGCACTGTGCTAGAGAAGCAGCACAACTTTTTAGAAAATGCACCAATGCAGATGCGAATGACTGTAATACGTTTTTCTGTATCACGAGCTAAAAGGGATGGAAATAAAATCATTGCATTGAGCTGTGTTTGAAGAAGGTTTTGTATAAATATTAAGACGCACATAAAACTCACTTCAAAAGCTTAGACGATAACAGTGATTGACAAGAATATTTGCTCCAAGGCCCAATACACACTACTTGTACCAATATTCTTTTTAAATCTGGAATGCAGATAAAATCCACAGATTTACAACATCACACTCCGGCTTTAGTTTCCTACCCTATCTGGTGAAAGTCGGATAGTCTATACTTTTCTATACTTTAATACGATTAAAACCTACAAGCAAACGTCGCTCCAAATACGAGTTTAATATTAAATTGTGAACCGACGTTTACATGCACGACTTGCTCTTGTAAAACTACTATCTCACAATACAAAGAACTAAACACGGTATTATTTTTCTACTCTGTCATCATCAGCCTTGGTTCAGACAGGATCATCTGGTTTCACGCAAAAACAAAATAGAGGAAAGATTGTTTTCAGCGTTTGTAAATTTACACTGTAAGGAGGACGCGATTCAATATCGTTCCTCACATTGTTGCTTTTGTGCCTCTCTTTCTCGAGTTTATAACAGGGAAATATACAAAACTCACATTAGTAACATCGTTCGTTTAGTCTAATGTCCTATCAACTCAGCTCATACCAAGATACCGTCCTGGCTACTACAGAGCAACCACTCACTGCAAAGAATTACACACAAAACCCTGAGAAAAATCACACTAGATAACGCCGTACAAAACAAATGACCTTTGCTTTATTACTATTCGTCTACTGGTACCCACAAAACTCTTACACTACACAAATCCTCCGGCAAAGTTGCAAAAATATTTGACTCATGTTTCCCAGCCTCTGGGTCCTTGGTTCATTCTTGCGATTCTTCTACTTCTGTACTACTCAGTTTAACTTTAATTTCATTATTGACGTCTATAGCCATCCTTACCACTGTCCAGCTTCACGATCTGCGGCAATCGGTAAGCACTGACCAGTCGGTCTAGGGGCAGAGACGTCGTGCTCCATGTCACATCTTTCAGATTGTTATAGAGCGTTAATCCCGCGTCCATGTTTGCCGAGAATTGAACTCGCCGCAAACACTCATTTGAAGCACGCCATAGCGTCCGCGCCGGTCCGGCTGTCTCTGTCTCCTGCCTTTGCGGTCCCAAGACTTTCAGGAGTTATCCAGCCCTGGCTGTCGCTGTTGACAGGAAACGCCATGGAATTACAGTGGGCAAGAGAGTGAAATAAAGGACGCCTGCGCACAACCGAAGACACCGCCTCCCATCCCTCTCTGCAGCCTCGAAGCAAACGCGCTTTGCCCACAGACAGGCTAAGAGACAGGTCTTTGGGGTTTTTTTATATCGCTTTTTCGGTCGTCCTTCCGCTCGAAGCCAGTGGCTGGCAGATGCGGTCGCCTCCAGTGTCACCGATGAATGTGGCTACACCTGAAATTGCAGCACTCGGGACCGACGCGTCACAACCCGCACCAAAGAAACTGATTTTTTTTGTTTTAACTGGACGTCGATGCCCGTTAACGAAGGCTGTTCTAGAGCTACTGATAATGGCTTCTCCCCCCCCGTAATAATGTCAACAAAGTCAAAACGCAGTGAAGAAATAGTAACGAAACGTTTTTTTTAAAAAAACGTTTTTCTTTCTTTGAATTGGACATTATTAATTAAGAGGCTTGTTTGCTTTAGCGCATTAACCGATATTATTGCTACAGGTTAAACATGAAGTAGATCAAACTAATCACAAGAAAAAATAGCTTTGTGTGTGGGTCTGTGTGCACTGGAAGGATGACAAATATGATATTGAATGTAAGTCTTTTCCTTCTTTTTTGTATTTTTAGTGAAATGCAGACATACAGTATGAAGCTAATGAAGTGCCAAAATAGATTTTCGTTAATTTGTACAGATGAGGTGGAGCAAGGTTGTATAGGTATAAAAAAAAAATTCATTGCAGAACATTGTGTAGTTTCCAAGCCTTCTAATTCAGTGACTGTCAGTGACTCTTGACCTCTAGCTGGCCTGACAGTGCTGCTTCTGGGGTCGCTGCTTGAAAAGTTTACACTTCGCACTCCACGCGGAACAACACTTTGAAATCCTCCGTTTCTTCAAAGCCCTTATCCAGTAACCACCTTGAAGCTATTGAACTCCTTGGCGATTTCATTTCTGGATTTAAAAATCGTGATGTCCAAAGACAGTAAGCTCGCTGGTGGCCACAGGTTCCCCCTGGAGTCAGAAAACTCCAGAACCTCTCACGACTGGAAACATGACAAAGTCAAGTGATTATACTGCATCCCCTTTTGCAGTCTCGTTTCCTATACTGTTTTTTTTTATTCATGTTGAATGTTCTATGTACAAAAAAGTCCAGTTAAAAAAGAAGACTCAAAGTGCAAGCTCAAATGGTTTGTATATATTGTACATTAGCAATATGCAGTCAATTTTATATAACTTAAAGTCTGAAATGAACAAATACAAATATTAATAACTCCATTGTTATTTTCTTCCCATTCTCCATACCAAAAAAAAATGCTACATGCAATATAAGAGCTTTTTCCCATGATCCTCTCCCCTACGCCCACACAGAGATTCTACAGCCAGCTTTTAACATGCTGCTGCCAGGACTGGGCCGAGCACAGCAACTGGGTAAATGGAGTTTCAACAATCACGGTGGCTGTATAACTCCATACAGGACATCGTCACGGTCCAGAAGAGATGCCAGATTTTTGTCTTTAATCGTCTCTGAAGTTACCCATTTCATTTCCCCGAGACAGCCGGTCTTATTCCATCATCTTTATCATTCACAGGCAATAGCACACTGTTCCATATATCATTAACAAGGAACTTGACGAACGAAAAAACAAACGTGGGCCAAATCATTTAAAAATATTTTTTTATCTACGCGAGAGATGATTGAGGCGGGGATTAGTATGGTAAAAGTCATAAAACCAGTAAAGCAGGTTTAATGAATTACTTAAGCAAACAGTATTTGACTTGTCCTTTCCTGGCCAACAATATATGGTTCCCCTGTAATACTGCCAAGTGAACGTTCAGCCTGGCACACCAACAAAAGCTTTGACGAGGCAGGAGAAAAGGTGGGGGGCGCATCAGTCTTTACAACGCTTTAATTTTGTTCTCTTTTCCAGGCACTGCGGACAATGTATCAGCATATGAATCAAAAGCCCTGGCACTCATTCCTGCTTCACAGCTACAAGGCCATCTGGTATTCATTCCACGCAACGAATGAACAACACGTTCAGAGTTATTCAAAGCTATTCACTTAATTGATATAATAACGACTGTGATCCAGGCAGCACAGTGGCGCAGCGGCTAATGTTTCTGCATTGCCCCGCGGTCAGTTCCAGAGGTGCTGTGTGTCTGGAGTTTGTAGGTTCTCCCTGTATTTGTATGGGTTTTCTCTGGGTGCTCAGAATTTCCCCCACAGTCCAAAGACATACTGGTAGGTGAATTGGCTTCTGGGAAACCTGGCCCTGTTGTGTGTCTGTGTGTGCCCAGTGATGGATTAGCGTCTCATCCACGGTGTATCCTGCCACGTGGCCAAAGCTTCCCATGACAGGCTCTGGCCCACGGTGATCCCAATTTGATGATGTTTGTAGAAATCTATGTTACCTGTAAAGACTACAGCCCCCCTGGAGTTTCACACCATACTTTTTAGCTCGACTCCTGAAATTATTTAAGCCAAATCGAGAAGAAAAAAATGACAGCACAGCCTTGCGCACAATAAATCTGGTGTGATGTAAACATTAAGGACCTAAAATCAAGAGTTTTGGGAGGAAAGTCATTTATTATAATTACAATATTTTCCATTTAAAATATTGAATTGGTAAAACAATGGTATTTATTTTTGCCTTTACAAGGAGACACACATTAAAAAAGACGCCGAATTACACTTTAAAATAAAAACATTTTTTAAAATAAAAGCATTTGTGATTTAATCATTTCTCTAGCCCAATCCTCACATGTTTTAGTTTAATATTTCATTATTCCACTTGAATTACCTTGTGTATGTTAGACACATACTGTAAAAACTAATACATACAGTATACACAGGTGATTTTGGTGTATTAAGATTACCATTCTTGAAACTCTGGCGACATCACCAGTTAATACACAGTATAGCAAGTATTACATGAATGCAAGTGCACTACTCCAGTACATGTAGCTCTATTAGACATTGCAGTCATGTACCAATTTCAGAATTTTACAGACCAATGCAGTCTTACAATCAATTTCAATAACCATTTACTCAGCATTACCTGACACTGTAAAATACCTCTCTCCTTTATCTCCTGAAACATTCTTACACTGTATTCTTTGTTGGTGATGTTTTCCAGTGTTAGCTGTACAGCAGAACAAATTTTCCCCAGGGGATAATACAGCTTGAATTGAATTTATTTTTCAATGTAGTATAGTACTGAATTTAATTTGCAGTATGTTCATTACATGTAAAATAAATGGTTTATAAGCAGAATAAGTCTGCTTCAGTTTTGTAGAGAACAGTAAAAAGTATTACAGTATTCAGTAATATAAAGTAGCTTTCAAACAAAACATTATTATGCATTTAGACTGCTCACTAAGCCTTTTCCTAGTTTTAAACCTTCATATTTTTAAAAAGCAGTTCAGTTGATCTATAAGTTGATATTTTATTAAACACTCAGAAGAGTCAAACTCTTTATTCTTCTGAAGTTACATGAAAATTACCTTCAGTACACAATGCAATTACCGTGAATCTCAAAGCTTATGAAATGCAATGTATTGAGCATTTCACAGCTATGTAGGCCTCCTTGGAATAATTTCCCATAAGAAATGCTAACGAAAGATATTATAATCATATCTCCAAGAAACAATAAAACATATCTATCTACACCTATTTCTTCACAGGTTTGTTTCCATATTCTGTTGTACTCAGGAAATACACATACTGTACACACAGTGGATTATATAATATCTTTGTATATATGATGCATTGTATTACATTAGTATAAGATATGACTAGAGACCAAAATTAGCTCAATTGCTATTTACAGAGAATAGGAGATTGATTTTTTTTTCCCCGCAGAGCAAAATTCTTTACATAAAAGTTATGTCAGCAGGCTTTAAGTTCACATCTTTTGGATTGCAGATTTCTGAATAAGCTACCGTCGTGGCTCAGCGGTTACAACACCTTTTCTTTTCAGACTTTTTAAGGTTCACCACGTCAAGTCTCTGACTGTTGGAATGAT
This sequence comes from Lepisosteus oculatus, assembly GCF_040954835.1. NCBI lineage: Eukaryota > Metazoa > Chordata > Actinopteri > Semionotiformes > Lepisosteidae > Lepisosteus > Lepisosteus oculatus. Next base: position 46,104,818 of record NC_090701.1, read on the forward strand.
TCTGTAGAGAAAACACAAAGGTTACTCTATTTATAACTTCTTTGTGAAGTCTTTGTGAGCAATAGGAGCGTCAGTGCATGTTCTAGCTATAGAAAAGTATATAAATAATTTGAAGATGCAGTTACGTTTCTGAATTATATATTACTGATATCATGGTGAGGTACTGTATATTTAACTATTAACATCTGGTGGAAAAAAAACTACTAGCACTTCTTTTTGCACATGATAACTTTCAATGCCAGAACAATTAAAATCTGTTCTGGCTCCAGGTGTCGGGGCTTTCTGGAGCATGGATTCAAAACAAGGTAATTTTTGCAAAAATGTTTTTCGGTTAAAGTTTTTTGAAAGATCAAATAATATCCAACATGCAAAAAAAAATGGATCAGATCCTCAGATGAATTAGCTACTAGCTAAAAAGGGGCTAGTCTGACCTCCAGTTATTTGTAATCAGTCTTAGGTTTTTATTTATATATATATTAAACACAAAAAGTAGGTACAGTTGCAAGAAAGTTTGTGAACACTTTGGAATTACCTGGAGTTCTGCATTAATTACTCATAAAAATGCGGTCTGATCTTAAACTAAGGCACAATAACAGACAAACACGCACGATCTGCTTAAATATTCCTTGCGAGAACAGCTCTCTTCAGGTCGTGCCACAGCATCTCAATTGGGTTGAGGTCTGGACTCTGTCTTGGCCATTCCAGAACACGAATTTTCCTCTGTTTAAGCCATTATGTTGTTGATATACTCCTGTGTTTCAGGTTATTGTCTTGTTGCATCATCCAACTTCTATTAAGCTTCAGGTGACAGACCGCTACCCTGACATTCTCCTGTAAAATTTCGTGACACAATTTTGAATTCATTGTTCCCTCTATGATAGCAAGCTGTCCAGGCCCTGAGGCAGCAAAGCAGCCCCAAACCATGATGCTCCCTCCACCATGGGATGAGGTTTTGGTGTTGGTGTGCAGTGCTTTTTTTCCTCCAAACATAGCGTTGCACATTTCCGACAGAATTCACCTTTTGTCTCATCCATCCACAAAACATTGTCTCAGAAGCGTTGTGGAACATCCAGGTGGTCTTGCAAACTTGAGACATGCAGCAATGTTTTGTTTTGGAGAGCAGTGGTTTCCTCCGTGGTGTCCTTCCATTAACACCATTCTTGTTCAGTGTTTTTCTAATAGTGGACACATGAACAGAGACTTTGGCAAGTTCAGGAGATCTCTGCAGGTCCTTTGCTGTTACCCCAGGGTTCTTTTCCACCTCCTTCAGCATTGCACACTGCACTCTTGCCGTGATCTTTGCAGGACGCCCACTCCTAGAGAGGGTAGCAGCAGTACTGAATTTCCTCCATGTGTAGACAATTTGTCTTACTGTGGATTGATGGACACCCAGGCCTTTAGAAATGCTTTTGTAGCCTTTTTCAGCTTTATGCATCTCTACAATTCTTCTTCTAAGGTCCTCTGATATATCTTTTGATCAGGGCATGGTTCACATGAACAGCTCTTTCTTAAGAAGAGCCGACTCGGTCAGTAACCAACCTTTGTGTGCCTTTTTTTATAGGGCAGGGCGGCTTCAACCCACACCTCCAGTCTCATCTCATTGATTGGAACTCCTGACTCCAATTAGCTTTTGGAGAGGTCATTAGCCTAGAGGTTCACTGTTTCCAACCTAGACTGTGAATCTTTAAACGATGTGTTCAGTACTGACAAGAAGAAGTACAATTGTTTGGGTGTTATTAGTTTAAGCAGATTGTGTTTGTCTATTATTGTGATTTATTTAAAGATCACACCACATTGTTATGAGTAATTATTGCAGAAATCCTGGTAATTCTAAAGGGTTCACAAACGTTTTCTTGCAGCTGTAGCTGTGTCAGCCTGCGTAGGCTGCAAAAGAACACGTAAAATGTTTATTCCGTGCTGAAAAGAGAAGAAAGGAAACAACGTTTCGCCTGTAGAGCCTTACAGCCCAAACATTGCGTTTCCTTTCTTCTTTTTTCAGCATGAAATAAACCTTTTAGTTGTTCCTTCACAAAATTTTTAAGTTACCTTTTTAAGTATATCTTCTACTAGAATGGAAAAGGCCTTTTCAATATTAATATTTTCCTTTGCACTTGTTTCAAGGAACTTCATGCCATGCTCCCAGGCCAGCTGTAAAACAGATTTTAAAATAGTTTCACATATTAATATAAAATCTTTATTTTCAAGTAAAGATAAACATCTCACTAACATAGTGCCAATATAACAATGAAGTATCGCACATCACTCTTCTAAAAAGGGTTAGATTTTGAAAAAGACTCCAAATTAAGAACTCTTAAAACCTAGTCACTTATAATACAGTAAAATCCTGTTTTGATGGCATAATTATAAGCACAACTACTGTACACTCACAGTTTAGAAATGTCTATCAGAACCAGTATTCATTCAATATATTGTAAGTCTAAAATACAAGTTCTATTAACATCCCCTCACTGAAGCACTATACCTTCATAAAACCAAAGCACTGGAGATCCCAAATTTCCATGTCTGTAGGTTTTTATTCCAGCTCAGCTATTAAAGACCCAGCTTAGCTCATTGTTAGATTAAATTAGACTTTTTTTTCCCCAACTTATCCCTGGATTTCTGGTGCTGCTGCTTTAAAAATACCTAGAAAATCTGCAGGCACACCAGTCCTCCGGGACAAACACTGAACTATTAGGAACAAGTAAGGTTTATTCCATGCTGAAACACAACGTTTCGGCTCTGGAGCCTTCTTCATGCGTGAACTATTTAGACATTTTAAGGTTCAAAATAAATTATTTTCCTTTGCCTGGTAGAGGAAAATGAAACATTCACAGCCTAAAGTTACACAGGCATACAGCTTGATGGAATACAGTCCCCCAAATACAGAAAGGATTTTTACCTGCACAGAAAATTTAAGACTTTATTGTGCATAACAGATAAATACCTTGATGAACAAATTCATAAAGTTGCAAAAATGTCATATTCCTTTCAATAGCAATGAGGTCAAATTGATATTTTGTATGGGACCTTTGTATGCATTCCTTGCATGGGTACTATCTGTCCTGCTTACTCCTGGTAAAGGTCAAGGTCAATTCTGGAAATTAGAGGCAAAAAAGAAAAAACTATACCCTGGATAGGACAGCAGGTCACTGCTGGGCACAAACTGTATTCACTCAAGAGCACACAGACACAGTCAATCTAGAAACACCCTACCCACCATCTCCCTAAACAGAGCCCCCCCAAAAAGTTAAAACAAATCTGTTTGACTCTCAAGGACGGACAGAACTGACCACACCCTGGACCTGTGAGGCAGCAGTGCAGACCATCACAGCCATTATGAATATTATAGAAATATATCAAAAACTATAATGCTGTGTTGCAGTCATTTACCAAATCTTAGACCATTACAGTGAATCTCACTTTCTACGGCAGCTGACAATTTACACTCGTAAGGAATTGTTGAATTTCAACTCTGCTGAGAGAGTGTGTCTCCTGATTTGATTTGCCAACACAGATAAGACAAGGAAATCCACTGAAATAATTTCTAGGATACAATGACTTAGACTGACCAAACTACAGACACATACCTGCTGTCCTTTCTCCTTCGACACCACTCGCTTATCTTCCAGGTCACATTTGTTCCCTAAAATGATTCTGTCAACATTTTCTCCCGCATTCTAAAAAAACCAATACAACAAAGTCATACAACTGCAGTATTACATAAATGAACATCTCATTCCTAAACTTTACTTTCCCTTTCAATTAATCTGAACTATTTTTTGGTCCAGTCCATTCTCTACAAGTCATGTAAGCATCGTGAAAGAACACATATTGTTGTCTAGTACATTTTTGAAAGAATTTCCAAAGAGCTCTACTGTATGGAAATATGTTAGGAACCTGGTCATGACGATAAGAAAAATCTAAGGAAGAGGAAGGCCAGCCAACTATTGTTCTGTAGAGATTTTCAACATCAGAAAGGCTACAAAGGACACCCAAATCCTCTCGAATAGAATTCTTATACTATTCCAGTCTGCCTCTTCCTGCAATAAAAAGACAGATACTGTACATTGGATAGGTTAACTGGTATCTCCACATTGTCCCCAGGGGTGTGCTCCGTATAAGACTGGAGGCTTGTCCATGGTTTAGAACCTACTCTATGTTCTATGTTCCAGGAAAGGATCCAGGTTGCCTGTACCAGAAATACGCAGGTTTGCGATAGTGGATGATACTGTATTTCAATAAATATGAGTAGTTAGGGACTGTTCTAGACTAAGTTAAATTTTGAGGCAAACTTCAATTCTGTTTTCAAACAAGGGCCACTGTGTCTATTTTTATCAAGAAAGCTTATACATTCTGAGGTTGAGAATTCGTTGTTGATCATGTTTTATCAGTCTAGAACCTGCTTTTCCCTGATTTGCTGGTTTGAGAGTCTGATTCTGAGCAGTAAGAACAAACTGAAGAGTCAAACTATGTCAGAAAGTCATTCCTTAGGCCCTATCCCACATCTATCAGTTACGAGTTTAATGTAAAGGATATTCCATCCTAGAGGACCCTTCACACCATTGTTTAATGAATTCCAGTTATGCCCCTCAAAATGCAGATAAAGATTTCCCCATCTAAAAATAAACAGATTTAAGCTCTCATTTATAACTGTGGCCATAACCCTGTTCAACAGATGCTTCTCCGTGCATGTATGAAAGTATTGTTTATTTGCAGGTTTTTCTTTACATTGTCTGCTGCTGTAAAACAAAATGCCCGCTGGGGATATTAAAAACTCCGTCTTCAATGTGGGCAATGATGATGCTGTATCTTAATGTGTATCACAAAAGTGAAGTACTTTAATTTGCACCATGATGGCACCGTCTTCTAAGAAGGAGACTTACAGTATCAACATCTTTTGTCCATCCCACAACGTTGTCGAAGCTTTGCACGTTGGTGATGTCGTAGATGATAAGCAGACCGTGAGCTCCGCGGAAATACCGGGTGGAAATGGTGTGGAACCGTTCTTGCCCAGCTGTATCCCTTTCAATAGTGCAGGTCATAAAGTCAATACAGGCAGAGTAACAACTGCTGTGCAAACATTGAGCTCTCATCCTATCAGATGGGACACCATCACGCTAGCGAGAAAAATGTGTGTAAACACATGGTCATCATACATCATCCATACATCTTAAAAGCAGCTTTCACAATTCACCTGAAATTAAAGTATTCTGATCTTTCTTCATCTGATAAAAATTAAATTCATCCTCTTGACTTGATGCATTTACTGGTTTAGAAAAATTGCTCACAGAATACATACAACATAATTCTACCAGCTCCAAATAATGACTGCTCCCAACCATCTCTGTCACTGTTGATCAGGGTATACCTTTTCCATATTTGCATATTTTGGGAATGTCCCGGGACAAGCATTTCTGGGCAGATGTGACTAATGTGCTTTCAGAGGTATCTGGTGTGACTCTGCTCCTGAGCTCCCAAATGCTTAAATCATTTATCTTACGAGGCTGGGTGGAGGCTGAGATGGATACCGTTAGATTACAATTGGGTGCAATCAGAAGTAAAATTTTTCTTAAGGAACAAAGTATGGCTAGGGTGAAACCTAACCAGAAATTTATTGAGAAATCATGACTGTCATACTCACTCCCTGTGGAACACTGTGGAGAAAGCTAGGTTTACTGTGGCAGCCGGCCCTCTTCAACTATCAGTTCATGCTGGTTGCCATGGTTACACAATCAGACAGGAAGCCTGTTTCACCTGTGAGCAACTACAACTTCCTCTGTCTCAGCTGGAGCAGTCTACGTAAGGTCTGATCTGGCAATACTCTGGGTTCTATGGTAACGTTTCCTTCTCCATCTTGAGTTTTGCTTGGATTCTTAACCCAGCTTTTTTTTTTTTACCTTGACTCCCAGATATTCACCTCTACTACTGAACTGAGATTCCCTTAGTTACGAATCTTCCTTGCTTGCCTCATCCCTGACTTTTGGATTCTGCTTTTGGTGCTTTTGCCCAGTGTCACCTGGCTTTGAACCCTGCTTGCTACGACTACAAACCTGGACTGTTTGGCCTGTTGGCCTGCTTTTCCACCGCCCACTGATGCATTCATCTCAGGACATTCAGGCTGCTCCTTTACTCCAGCATAAACATTGGCCTTTACAGTGACACCATGGTCAGATGCTTTCTCCTTTCTTCACTACCACTTAATCAAACAATGAGCTCCATTTTCTATATGTAGTTTATTTTTTATTAGTGTTTTTTTCTTGCTTGCTTTGCTAATTTCATAAAATTATCTACGGCCATTGTCTGCTACTGATGTCAGTTGCCATACTGCTGATGTCAGTTGCATAGCTATCATTTAACAATTTAAGTTTTACAGCTGCTGTACTAATGTCTATCTCTTATGGGTACTACTGAAGTTAGAAAATTGGAAGTGTGGCTATGATGAGATTCGATCACGGCCATTCTTGGGCTCCGGCCTCACAGAGCCACTCAGCTGACAGTGAAGACTTCTGCTATGCCCTAAGACTAGGTCTCCTGCCTAGGAAGAATTGGGTGCTATCTAGCACAAAGGAGTGATATTACCTACAGCAACACTCAGCACCACTGAACCCCATGACATGTGGTACAATAAATATAAATAAATAGAAAATATTTTTATACAGTTTATACAATATTGTTTAAAAATACCCAAAACTTACATTATGTCCACAGTGAATCTGCTTCATTTACATAAAATGCAAACGTATTAGCGCATGATCTGTTCACGTTATATGGAAAAAATATTTTTCCTCCTTCGACGAACAGCTCAATCCTGCATTTGATTTTCTATTATTAAAACTAGAAAGCATCAAATGACAAACAGTGATGGGCCCCATATTTCGTAAGCCAGTATTTGTATTATTTTATAACAATACCAAACCTCAAACTGACTGAACTCATAGAGTATATACTGTATCCACACTAAAGAAATAAACACATACACATTTAGACAAGTGTACACCACATTAGGGAAAAAAGAATGCCAAACTTACCATCAGGGAACTTACCAGATCTGTAGCTTAATGAATCTGCCATTTACATGTAACGTCTTCACTTTAAAATCAATACCTAAGTAGGAAGCAGAATATGTTCCACTGGTGAGCAGGCACTCAGCCGCCAGGACAAGTGCAATGTCTACCATCTGTCTACATCCTCACAGGCAGATGGTAGCCAATGCACTTGTCTTTCATTTTCAGTTCAGTTCCTAAGAATGAAGGGGGAGGGGGTACTCTATCAAAAATATCTTGGTGCCGAGCACCATAAAGACATAATATTGCGAGCCCAGAGAAGATTTTAAGAGTTCTTCTGGGAACTTCTTGTCAAAATGCAAAACTTTCATCCCACTCCTAAAACTCCCAAACCAAACATGGCACAGAGACAATTAGAGTGCAGTACAGTATGCCTGTTTGAGAAATGTTGAGAAAGTGCAAGTTACTGTATTAATAATAATAATAATAATAATAATAATAATAATAATAATAATAATAATTGATTATACTTATAAAGCGCTTTTCTGGACACTCCACTCAAAGCACTTTACAGATAATGGGGACTCCCCTCCACCACCACCAATGTGCAGCATCCACCTGGATGATGCGACGGCAGCCATAGTGCGCCAGAACGCTCAAGTTCTTAATTACTTAAGTGTCACAGAAATTTCAGCTTGTGAATTAAAATGATGGCTTGTTTGATAAGTTAGCTGAGTTATCTGAGACCAACCAGACCCCTGCAGTCATGTCCTTGTTAGACAGCTTAATCCTTCATATACTGTAGATATCGGTTGGTTACAAAAATAGCCCTGGCAAGCACATTTTTCTTTCATCTCGTTACACACTGAAATCACTTATTAATTATACGAATTATTTAAACATTCAAATAATTATTTTTTATTCAAAAATATGAGTAAAGCTTAAATTCTCCATTTTATTTTATAATTTACATTTGTAATGTAACTATAAACACACAGCTGATCATGTTTTTTGTGAATCGGAGGAATAATTAATTCTTGCAAGGAGAACACCCTGACTATGACATTGACGCTCATGTTATCTAAGAGTCGGAAGCACTTTAGAAACACAGAAACTGAGTTTTATTGATTGTGAAAAGGAAGAAAAAATCAAATGTTTCTTTCTAGGCTTGATTAATTTGAGAATGGGGTCTGTACAATGAATATTCAAAGTTTCAGCTGTGTTGTGTTTAATCACGACCCTCGGAGCATTCGATTTTTAGATTTTAAGTGCATGCACACAAGACAAGTTTCCCTTAAAACATCCTCTATCTGTATGCTGCACCATACTTTGAAATGCAAAGGCCGATTCAACACCCTTATTTAGAAACTGTACTCTTCAAGGTATTCATCATGCTTAATTGTGCTCTCTTGTGACTACATGGTAAGATTTGATTTGATTTTAAAGAGACGGCTATCCACTAACCCAAAGACTTTTCCTCTAACCAACATGGACCAAGGTGCTCAGGAACTGTCCTCTATGTCTTACTTCATCCTGACTCTCGGTGGGCTTCACTTACATTATGTCCACTTACATTATGTCGACGGTGAATCTGCTTCATTTACATAAAATGCAAACATATTAGTGCATGATCTGTTCACGTTATATGGAAACAATATTTTTCCTCCTTCGACAAGCGAGTGGCCCCTTAGTCCGCTGCAGACAAACTTTTTTTTTTATTTCACGTACCATACAATTTTATGTTTGTTTGCTTAACAACTGTTTGAGGTCTGATCATTCATTCCATAATCACCAATTCGATCAATAATCACCTCGATAAAAGCTGTGACCTAAGTTCTGCTTAAGCTCTGAGATGTAAACCTGAAGACAGGTGTGTTGTCAGATTTAGACTCCGAGTCCCCTGACTCATGGGACTGAAGACTGTGGTAGTGGTTTCCCTCAATCTAGATTCTAAGCATCCTTTCTCCAGAAGAAGGCTCCACACCCTTTTCTTTTCATCATGGAATAGACTTTTAGTGTTTTCTTGCTGTGTTTCACAAACAGGCCAAATTCCCATTTTTGGAATAGGGTTTCTGAGCTCTCCTGCAGGCCATTACTGATTTCTTCAGTCATGCTCACATGAGGTCAGCTTGGTAACGAAAGTTTTCCAATCACCTTATTTATTTTTAAGACGTTTGTGAAATTCCTTTCATACAGAGTATGATAAACAGTCTTCATCCACACTTTGAGCAGAACTTCACAGGTTCTTCAGTTCTACAAGGAATTGCATTAGGCACAGAAAACAACGCTGCTTAGTCTAGACTTCGTGTCCACAAGTCTCTTAATGCCTAAGCAAAAAATGTATGTTTTATCTGTTAGCCACAATTTATTAAAATAAATCCTCTAAGGGAGCACAATAAGTGGTGAATTTCCTTTAAATCAAAGATTATGGCGTCCTACCATGTATTTGTTTCGACTCAGACCTTAAAGTCCCAATTAACACGACTCGCTCTTTTCGCGAAACCACCTCATCGCATAACACGACTATGCAGCAGAGAGGCTTGTGGGCAAACGTGCGAAAAACGAGCAGCTGGTGCTATCGTCGGAAATGCTTCTAATTCAAAATGTGTTTTATTTTGTTGTACGTGGGAAGATAAATAAACCCTAAAGTCCTAGAGGTCTAAAGTTTTATAACGCCAAAAGAAAGTTTCGTTACACCTGTTATGTCTGTGTGCATGTGCGAATGATAACCACCGAAAGTGAAGACAAATACATCCAAAGTTATTACTGTATTTGTACTTTTCTTATTAAAGCCAACTGTCCAAGTAATGCATAGTTTAAACTGAAAAATTGAAAGCTTGCTTGGTGTTGATACGATCAAAGTATGGAAATTGCACTAAAACTGAAATATGCACAGCAAACACAGTTGTTCTCATTCTACGTTCATCAGTGCGTTCATCTTAGTAGAACAGTCCCTTAGAAACACACGTCTGAGACTGGAAAAGGGATGGAAAATCCAATTCGGGTGGCGAAATAACCCCCATCATTTCCCCTGAACATGCTATGTACAACGCAAACGAAAGGTGTACAAAAAGAACATCTCGTTGTACATACATTTAGAGTACTTACCAATAGTAGAAACATACGAATGGTCAAAGCTGTGATCAACATATCTCTGTAGTATGCAGGTTTTCCCAACCAAAGCGTCTCCGACCAAAATGATTTTTAATAACAAGAAATCAGCCATTCTGTCCATTCCTCCATCCCTAACTTTCCAGTTCTCCGGCACTTATTAGGACATTACTTACGTATGCATTCTGGGTATCTTAATTAAGGTTACATACGCCTATTTCACAGAACAAGCCATTTTAAAAGCAAGAATTAAGACATTTCTAAAGGCGCATTATAATCTGCTTGGCTTATTTATGTTCAAGAAACGAATTTAACGCCAAATTACAGTGGGTCTGTATTCCAATCATGCAGAATAAATTCTTACTTCTTTATTTTTACAATACGCCGGTCCGGTGTTAGAGGTTAGCTACTGTGTGTGTTTCTGGCAATAACGTGAAAAACAGAAAAAAATGTGACAACGGAATGTTACAGGTGGGAAACGCGGAGAGAGGTACTCCTGTGCAATAATTCACGACCTGACGCCTGATCCGTCAATCCTTCTGCCGGAGGCTATTTTCGCTCCTGTTTCAGGAAGTTCCTGGGTTTCAGCGATTTGCGGCTCTGGGTGGGCGGTTCAGCCAAGCCTAACTTCTGAGACGACGACACCTGAGAGTCCCCGGTTTGAAAGAAAAGAAAACGAAACGGAAATAGGGTTTTGGTTTCTGTTCTCATGTCCAATTACCTTATATTTTGACCATGGATTTGGGAATCGTGTCCCTAAATCTATGGAGTTTCTACACGCACTTAAACTTTTAGGTTGGATAATGAACTATTTTGTCATATGATTTATTACTATATGACCCTCGTCAATCGTATGATTATCGTTGTAGCTATTTGTTGGCGTCGTTGCTTTTGTGTTATTTGTTTGAACTCAACAGTGTGCCAGTTCGCTGCAGTATCTCATCATCAGATTCAAAGGGCTGTGAAACCGACCTCCACACAGCCAAAATGTAACCATTTTCTGGTTTTAGAAAATCTAATCTCATTAAGAAGAATTAAACTTAAATGACCTGTTTTTCTGAGCGTGACATAACTGTTTTTCTTTGGTAAACAGCGTGACCTGCCAAGCAGGTTAAACTTTGCTTATTTAAATATGTTTTAGGACTAGATTCAGTTGTGTACCTTATAATTATAAGGAGAATCCTAAATAGAATAAAGAATCAAAACAGGGCCTTGAAGACAGGTTATCATACTGTCATTTTGCAAATTGAAGGACTTAAACATACCAATACACAACAGCATGTTAGTAAATAAAAAAAACGTCATTTAGGGTTATACATGCATACTGTACTTTGTTACTTCCATAGAAGGGTTCAGGTGACACTAAGAAGGTATTGGCTTTCTCGAACAGGCAGTGTCACTATCCGCAGGACTGTCCATTACTGTGGTGTCCTGTTTCAGATCACCTTATCCCCAAAGCTCGCGAACCTTAGTGCTGTACTCTATTTTTAGCCCAAGAGAGTGAACAGCTTGCATCCTAACAAGCAGTCATTCATGTGAAGAAGCAATTGAAAGAATTCGGGTTATTACATAAAGTTTTATTTAAAGTTCTTTCTCAACAAGCAAGCTTCATTTACACATTCTAATACTGTACAAAATTTACATCCACTCTTCCCTCCTCCATCAGTTTCGATATTTCATGCCTTTTTTATGTCTTGAAAGACAGAAAGAATTTACAGAACATCTTAAGCCATATTAATAAAAACCACAGAACAGTAACATACCTTTGTAAGGTAGTAGTTGGCATTGCATTTTTTTCATAGTGATGGGCAACAGTGAGGACACTGTACACTGAACCACAATACAAGGTATAATAAATCAGAATGTACAAAAACACAAATGAAAGGGCTCTGGTTTTATTACATTAAACCCTCCCCCCCCCCTCCCACTTGGCCTTTAATGCTACAGTACATTATGTGTCATAACCCTGGGCCCCTGAAAAAATCAAAAACCGTTTGGGAAATGCACTGTCACTGTTCCCATCATGCTGAGCATGTGTGCCAAAGCCATTCAATCAAGTCTGGGCTGGGCTGACATTCCAGCTTGTCGTCATTTTTTATGAACAATACCTTAACAAGGCTGGCTGCCAGCAACCTGGAAAGGTAGTAGCTACTGTACACTTCCTGTCAGGGAGCCTGGGTAATATCACCAGGGTGAAAGTGGTCCCTTTGAGATGAAGTGTAGGCACTGCCTCTTGGCGATGCTCTGTACCCACGCTGCAATGAGCTGAACTGCGAGAAGCCAGAGGTAAGGATCAGAAATCTGATTGGGCTGTAGGCAGCAGAAGCCTGCTATTGAACACGCAGGGTATCCGGGGAACAGAAATGGACAAAAGTGACTGGGTGAAGGTCATGTTCATTAAAAACATGTTTCTAATCCTGTTTTCTAATAAGGCTCAAGAAAATAAGCCCTCAATTCAACAACAACAACAAAAAAAAAACCCAATACTACTGCATGTCAGTGAAACACAGTTAATCGCGATGAGCCATTCCAGGTTCCTGACCTCACTGAATTCACTAGAGGATTCTGGGCGACGTCTCTGTCTGCCGTTCGGCATGAGGAGCAGTGATGATACAAGTCCCAAGAGGAAATGACTGGATCTTACTTGAAAGAGAAAACACTTTTCCCTATGAAACAAAACACTGACATCTTCCTTATACAGCAAACAAAAAATAAACCTGACAGGTTTGTATGATTTATATGTGGTTAACAAAATGATACTAATACCTAAAAATAGAATTTACTATTTTAATAGATGCTGAATGCCACTTGTGACCACTTCCATGCATGTAAAATGAATTACATACATTTGAACTTAAGTGAAATTACATGAGATTTTGAACCACAACCAAGTTTCACTTTGTTATTAAATACCCCTGTTTTTACTATGACATAATCTATATCCTTTGTCTTTTTGTTTACAGTACAGCTGTTTAACCAGCTCTGTTCACTGCGTTACATAGCATGTTTACCAATTATTTTAATTTTACAGAACATTATTTGTGTATTGATTAATTCGGATTTTAATAAAAAGGCTGTCGTACAGCATTGTAAAACAACACCATGGGCAGCCAGATTAAGTGACTTTGTAATGTTATTGGAGACATTTGTGACTGCCCACAAAATATCTATTTAGCAAACTGCATACTGTATTATGTGGTTTTATCTTCTTGGACTGTGTTGCAGAATGGGCAGTATAACACAGTTCACAAATCGTGCAGTATCATACTCGCAGTTTAAATCATACTTTTCTTCAAGTCTCTCCAGAACAGCAAAGCTTGTATTAGCTAACCCTCTTGACATACTATGGAGCCTATATTGAAATCACATTGTGTTTCATTCCCTGTCTGATGCAACAGGGCCCTAGACCTATAACAGGAACAAGAGAGGTGGGGTGGAGCAGTTTGTCTTGTGTTCCTCTCATCTGTAGCAATTCAACATGGTCTAGAAAAGGAATATTCAGCTCATATTTTGCTCACTCCCACTACTACATGCAAATCTGGGACCCATCTAAACAAACACAGTGCCGTCTAGAAAAGCACAGAACTCATGTGAGATGGAACCAGCCATCGTGTGATGTTCAACTGTTGCTGCAAGGAATATCTATAAAAGATCATATCTTTATCAGCATTGTTATACACTCATCCAAATGCACTATCATCAATAATATTTAAACTTGTTTACTTGACCATAAACTCGACTGTCAATTATATGTTATGATCAACTTTCAAAAAGTTAAAACTTTAATTCCATACTTCTTAAAACATACTTCTGAAGGGTGGGAAAGCCTTGAATGATATGACCTGCTCTTGTCTCTATGTCCGAATGTAGTTTGCTTTTGTAGTTGTTTTGTGATATGTGAGAAATGTGTTTCTTTGTGCTGTGTCTAGAGAAAGGGGTTTCTGGAATAACTGAAAATAGCTTTATGAAACATCTTTCTCTTCCTCTTCCCAGCAAACCAAACTCTCAATTATGTATCTGTCATATTACTGTATAATAGGTTACCTTGAACAAAATATCACACAAAAACCATAGTTAAAAGACTGTTCACGTTATAAAACACAGTTTAAAACATTTAGTTGGGGCCCTAATGTGTTAAAATTCCCTTTCTTAGATATAATTTGTTTTATAAAATGACTTTTCTCAGTTTTTCATCTAGGACAGTAGCTGCAAAAGACTCAGAGTTACGTGGTGTTACGACGTGAGTCATTACATTCAAGGGTTCAATATTCTAACTGCTGTAATAAAGCTCCATGTTTTATTATATATCATCAGCTTTATCCATCAGGAACTATTGTTATGATTGAATTTAAGAGGCATTTGGAGGTTAAATTATAAGCATGTTATGGGAATTCTCCACCTATCACTAAACACCACAACTCATTTCAATATTATAAAGAAACGATGACAGCACAGCTGGACGGCTTCTGAATTTTAACAAGGATAATGTCTTAAAAAACATGAAAATGATTAAACATGACTGGGTTAAGTAATAACCTGGTCACTGCAATGCTGTAAAAAAAATTATACAACTCCCATTAACTCTCCCGTTTTGAGGAACTGGTAACGAGCACAAAGATTTAAGGTAATGCTGTGTTGCTCATGGATAGTCCTGTTACCCATCACTACACATCCTTCCCTTTGAAACACTGTAGTTATTTGTTGAACGGCACACAAGCTGGCAGGATCACTGTCGCACAGGCTGGGCCTGCTAAGGGCTCGGCCACATCTCCCTCCAGCTCCGTCCACGTAGCCTTCTCCGGGCTGTAGCAGATGGTGGATGATTTATACGCGCCCTGCACAGGAACAGAATTGACAATAAATCAGCTGAATCTGGGTGAATGCAGCCCTGTTTCACTGTAAGCTATGTCAGATGACCAGCCTGTTTTGTCTAATGCTACAAAGGCATCCATAAACTTTCTCATGCAATTAATGTGAAGGTTGTGCAACGAGCTTCAGAAAGTAGCTTAGGCTGCAAAGTACTTCTGGCTGCATAATAGCTTTTGTGTTCTAAATAATAAGGCCTTAAAAAGGAGCCCTGAGCTTCACTCCCTAGCCTACAATGCAGGACGTACAAAATTGAAATATTCCTGACTTACTCCTACTGATGGAATTCAGAAACGATGCCCACACAGTATTATTAAAACATCCATAGAGACTTCGAGATTCTGTGTTTATTATACACACTCCCTCTAACTGAAAACTATGTATAGTTCAATAAAGAAGTCAGGGAGATCAACCAACCACTGTTATAGTACCATTTAGAATTACTGTACCTTAATGTTAGATTTTTAAAATTATGAGTCATTCTGTTTTGGAGAGGACACCTTGTCCTTTATAAATACAGACTCTGTATAAATGGTCTACCCAAGAACAGTCAGGCTCCTTTTTAGATGGTTATACACAAACCTTTCTACATCTTTCCCAGAATACTGGTGCCAAAATGTTCACTGGCTTTGAGAAATGCAGAATTGTGTTATTGATTTTGTTGGCTCAAATGGTTTTGTCTGAATCAGAAATATGATTTGCCACAATCACAAAATGGAATAATGACTTGTAAAGTGCATTAAACGTAACTGTAGGCAAATGTCCAATGTTTTGATCTTTTATTTTTGCATGTATTAAATATCATCTGTGTTTTAACTGATATATGTAGTTGACTGCTAATGCAATTTGCTAATTTCACGCACACATACACTGTAAACATGTAAAATATACCTATATTGTGTTAACATTTCTGCTGTCTATCTATAGGATCATATCCTGCAGTAAGTTTTACCATTTCATTGTTTGTATTGTTCTAATGTTGAATGTCCAGGTTTGTGCTAAACACATTGAAAGATGAAAAAATGCATGGTGTGATACAACAGACGTTTTTCAATGTATGTTCCCCTCATCTTCAGAGCCAGAAGACACAGGTGGAAACTACACCACTATTTAAAACAGAACAGATCCAAAGCGGGGATCATAAGTTTGCCGGCTTTCCAGGATTGTCCTGGTTTCCTGTCGGATTGCAGTTTAATCTCCGGCACGGGTTTAGGAGCAAGCCGGGAGAGGAATCCTGGGACCGCCGCCTGGACTTGACTTCGATGACACCAGCAGAAGAGGGCGGCCGGGCCTAAACGACACTGGCGTGACAACAGAGGAGCCCGCAGGCAGACGCGGAGCTGCGGGGCCGGCACGGTCATTACCATGCTCCAGCTGTACCCTCCCACAAGGAAGATGCTGTCCTCCAGCACGGCACAGCCTGGGCCGCTGCGCCCCTCCAGGATCGGGGTCTGGAGGATGTTCCAGTGGTCACCTTTGGGATCGTAGCACTCCACCAGCATGACGTCAAGGTGGGAAAACCCTGAGCAAAAAAATCAACCGGCAGCTGCTGTCAGAGAATGCTGCGAACTATCATGCCGCAGCTTTGAGCAGTTCAGCCCACAGCTACCTACACGCATCTAAAACAAAGAAGGCCCTTCGAACCGTCAGAATTCCAGAGATTGCTCAGCCTGTCTTTAGCACTGAAAGAAACAAGACCTTTCTTCCAAAGCAACAGAAAAGAGGTCTATATTTTTTTTATATATATATACTGTATACATGTTTGTGATCGTGCATGTGTGCTTTTTGGGGAGGATGGGATTTTTCGGATGTCATTTGTGTGAATTTATCAATGTCACGATGAAGCAAAGAAGTGTTAGCTTGTTGCAGGAAGAGCTGTATTTTTATGCACAGGATATTAGCTGTCTGTCTCCAGTCTCTTTTGCTAGCTGTATTATATTGGTATTCTTTCTCTTTACAGGAAATCCAGAGGATGTACAGTATTGTTCTACATGTTTTTTCCAGTAATTCTCCATGATACTTGGAGGTATTATGTCCAGATTCAGCTGCCAGACCATGAATTCATCACTGAACTGAATTGCAAGGCGCTCATTTTTCTAACCTAACAAGGTAACACTGGGCATTTATAATGTAATTAAACTATATTCTGTAATTGTGCAATTGAACTACATGAAAGCCCACTTAAACAAATGTAACTGTTCAGAAGGCCAATGTCTATGGAAAATAAAGATGAGAATATCATGTGGTAAAATTAGCTTTCATGCATGCATCATTAACAAGGTGACTCATGCAACATCATGCTGACTAAAGGCCACAGTTGACATAACTGTTTATGGTATTTGCTACAAGCCATGCTTTAGACTTGGAATTGAAATGCCTCAAACAATTAATGAAAACAAACAACCAGTTATCTGACTGTAAAGGGCAGATGGCCAAAGAACATATAAATCTCAGAACTGCATTATGGCTGATGGTGACACATGACAAATCCAAACTGCCCTGCCATTTTTCATGTGCCAGGTCCGCTAAAGGAAGTAGCAGAAAAACACACAAAGTTCTTCCTTGTTTCAGATACTAGAGACATTTGTGCACAACACTGTATAACCAAGAACATACATTAAGAAGGGTGACAACATTTGAACCAAGTAATTTTAAACTGATATACAATATCTAAGTAAAGTAATGGATGGAATTGTTAAAACACAATTAGTGGGTCACCTATATGGCAATCAGATACTAGGGATTAGTTAACATGGATTTAGAAAAGCAGGTTATACTAAGCAGCTTGGCATATGACAAGCAACAAGTTATAATGGATACACACGGAGTATATAATATGGTGTATTTTGATTTTCTGAAGGATTTGATAAAGTTTCTCATAAAAAGATTAATTTACAAATTAGAGGCAGTAGGTGTGTGCTTGGATTAAGAATTGGTTAAAAGACAGAAAACAGCACAGATAGGGATTAAAGCTCAAATTGGGTTTTGGGTTAAAGAGTGAAGTACCACAGGGATCTGTCAAGGAACATTTCTCTTATTTCAATTATATCAGTGATCTAGATTCTCATATAGTGTGTACACTAGGCAGATATGCATATAATACTAATTTAGGCAACCTACACTATAGATGTAGCAAATGAAATTCAAAACTATTTAGAAAACATTCAAAACTGGGCAAACACCTGGCACTTGAAGTTTAATGAAAAAAAGTGCAGGTCGCAAAAACATCCTAAAAAAACTGGAAACACTGAGCTAGAGGAGGCCACCTCTAAATAAGCAGAGGTCTTTACAGATCATTTACATCTTCTAGAAGAGGCAGGGTAAGCTATTAAAAAAGGCACACAGAGGTTTAGGATATATAGTTAAAAGCATAGTTCAGTGAATAGCATAATTGAAGTCAAGGGATGTTATGTTAAAATAGTATCAAAAATTAGCAAGACCCCAGTTAAGAATGTTGTGTACAATTTCTGTCACCAAGTTGTGAAACATCTATCGCTGCTCCTGAATCAGTCCAGAGAAGAGCAACCAGATACATTTCAGGGCTTAAGGGAATGTCCTACACTGACAGGCTGAAGGAACTGAACTTTTTAATCCAGAACAAAGAAGACAACGAAAGGGCTCGATTTGGGATTCTAAAATTCACTGACAAAGTTACCCCACAGGACAGAGAGGAAACTCAATGGAACTGCATCTAAATCTAAGAATACAAGGTATTTCTTTACCCAAAGGGCTGTGGATGTATGGAACAAGCTACGTTCGAGTAGGCACTAACTGCCAAACGGGCTAGATGGGTTGAAAGGCCTCCTCTCATTTGTAACTGTTCTTATGTTTGTAATGTTCTATTACAGATAATGATATTACATTATCACTTGTACGCAGTCAAATGAATAAGTAATTATAATCACAAAGAAAAACTCCCAGGCGATGACAATATCATTTCAGAACAATGTGCTATTTGTGCAGTTTCATCAAACACTTGACTAGGTAAGGACTCCACTTCCCCTGCAAACCCAGCTGTGTAAATACGAACCAGATCTGTATTTCCAAGAAGGCCCTTTGTAACACCCGTAAGTCTCCCTGGATAAAAGCAGCCTGCGATAGCGCGCAGACAGTACTAATCAAGGACAGCATGAGCGCCAAGGTCAAGACAGAATTCCAGTGAAGACTGGGGGAAAAAAAAAGCCCCACTCGCGGGCCGCAGTTTTAAGTGGGGTAATGGATGTTGGAGGAATCTGCCAACCTCCATGCACAGATCCACTTCACAGATCAGCAGCCACATCATTCTGCTCACACTCGCTTCATCAGGCAAAGACGCGCTCAGGTGAGACACTGCAGCAGGCGACCGGGGGAAGCAATCTGTTCATGTGTGCCTTTGACGGAGGACAGATGTGCTTTGTCTCCGTGTCCGTTTCCTACACTCCTGTTTTATCTGAGCAAATCTGGAGCCTTGAAGGTTTCCCATACTTAGACGGCGGCTAACCAAGGCGTATTCATTTCTAGTACCGCGTTCCCCACTTCATGCAATAGGGATCTTTTTGGGTGGTTTGGAACTCTTTTGTTGTTTTTCGAAGTCCCTTACAGGCCAGGCGGATCGATGACTGCAGCTCCATTCCTGCCCGATCAGACTGCTCACCTTTCAGGTGATTTCCACCAATGGCGTACAGGCGATCGTTCATTCCGGCAAGCACGTGAATGGCCCGCTTTGTGTTCATGTCCTGCTTCCTGGCCCACACATCCATCACTGGGTCGTAACAGTACAGCCAGGACACGTACTCTCCATTGTGCACCCCCCCTGCAAGTTGAGCGCACAGGCATTAGTCATGTACTGTATCTGTCTGACAGTCCCCCGTGCAGCGCCCCAGCTGTGGGGGGCTTGTAGGAATATAACGGCCCGAATGACTGCGATCCAAGCTGGAATTCTGGCTGTGTGGGGATAAAGATTTGCAGGTTTTTCTACACAAGCCAGAAGAAGATTTACAAAGGCGCTACACTTTGTAAAAACGCTGAACTCGTGAGCGTCTAAAAAGAGCCCTTAAATCTTCTAGGAATTGTTTCATTTTGTCAAGATTAATTGCATGAGATGCATGTTCCTGATGTTTCCCTCCATCTCTACATTATTTCTGATACCCTCTTTGAACTGAATCTTCATAGAAGACATCAGACATCAAAATACATATACTGTATAAACTCGAGATCATTTATTTGCCCGACTGAAAGAAGACAATACAAAAAGACCTTAAAACACTTCTGCTGGGACATAATACTAATCAGACTCACTCACCTTTTAACATGGGAAACAACTATGTTATGCAGTCTTTATCTTAGTTCTATCACAAACAAACAAAGCAAGTGACAAGACTCTTAGAAAATGGGCAATATGCCTCTAAGTCAATAAAGTAAATCCCCACATAGAAATATTTGCAGGACTGCTTGTGAATAGTTACATATTTAACCAGGGGTCTTCTGGTATATTGGGATACTCAATGTCACTATTATGTTGCAGGACCCCAGACAATGCAGGATTTAGGTTTTATATCTAAACCCTAAGATACCTTAAGATAACTGTAATGAATATAAAGTAACCTCATAAGAAAACAAACACTGTATTTCATATTTGTATGGTATACTTTTAACATTTTCTTGGTATACTTTTAACACTTTTAAGAATTTCAATGCTTGAGGGGTAAAATAGACGAACCTTGAAGCAAGGCTGAGCTGCAGACCTACTGTATAACACTGCTTATGGAAACTTTTAAGATGACTCAGAAGAACGGAATATTCTTTCCCACAGATCTTTTTCTTAAGCTCTCTTTACTCAGCACAGACTTTGCTGCGCCTTCTTACAATTTGCAAGTCTTCTGAAATGGCTATGATGTAATTTAATTGTAATATTAATGGCTAACCAATTTAAAACAAATGTAATTGTTACAATACTGCCACCAGCAGGTTAAAAGCATTAAAAAAACTATCATGAACTGTACAAAATGGTAACATGCTACTGTTGGTTTTGCTGGACCTGCCAAAACTGTCCATATGACACCTCAATCCTCAGGCCCTGGTGGCTTTGAGTATTAAATATGGGCAACGTTTCCCATTGATTTGACAGTGACTTGAACAGCTTTGATCAACAAATACAACAAGAATACAGGTGATTAACAACACATTTGTTAATCACCTGTATTCTTGGATGGAACTGGCCACTGGTTTCAAACCTAAATGAGCTCTCGGTCATTTCATCTTAACCTCTACTCTAGTTAGTGAACCATTAAAGTGTCATTCTCGGCTTTAAAAAAAACTATGATTCCAAGTTATAAAATTGAACTTAATATTACTTAATATAATCCTTAGCTCAATTAACAGTTAAAATAAGTAATAAGGGTTTTGGCCAGAAAGAAACCAAAATACATTGGTATTCTCCAGAGCAGGTTTGCTCTGATATGTAATAAAATATGACTGATGTATTTTAGTAGCTATAAGTATATGACTTACACTATAAGTGTACCTGAGCATCTAAGACCAGCTTACATTTTTTATTTTTATCTTCTAAATATTTGCGAACCACGCAATGAGGTTCCTTCTCGTCTTAAAGCAGTTATAGTGCACTAATCCTTTAACTGAGGGCAATGGCAGAACACCAGTTTTAAGGACGAAATATAATACTCTTCAAAGTACAATGAGCCTATTTGTAACAGATGGAAATTGCTTATTTCAAAGATATTCGGTTTAAAATATTTCTTCCTAAAACAGGACTAAAAATATAAGATGAGTTTAAATGAACAACTTTCTAAAAATATCAATGAGTCAAACTCAAGGTTCAGTGAGTAAAAGTGTTTGGCACTGCATTTATTTTCAAATAGTTGTAAGCATGAGCACAATTTCAAGCACGAGAAAAAGACAAATCGATTTTTACCGGTCTTGGGCAATAATTCCTTAACGTTTAACACCATTCCTATAAACACAAACCTGTTCACATATATAGTGCTGTATTATCCATAGCGGTTCACCTATTGTGATATTGCACAAAGTCACAGCAATTTAGAAATAAAAAACAAAAACCCAACCTGATCACAGAACATCCTTCCATGCGTCCAGTCCATCCCAGCGCACACACAGACACAAACACAAACATGCACCCACACCACACCAATTCACCTACCAGTGTCCTTTCAGACTGGGGGAGGAAACCAGGGATCCAGGAGGAACCCACACATGGGGAGAACATTCAGACTCCATGGAACTGGACCCAGGGCCCCAGCGCTGCAAGGCAGCAGGGCTAACCACTGCACCACCTCGCCACCCATTCTGAAGCTTTATTTCTGATTGACCCAGCGGGCCGGGTGTCTCTCACCTGAGATGTAGATTTTGCCGTTGTGCACAGCCCCCGCGTGTGCCGCCAGGGGCTGGGGTAGCGACGACACGTAGTTCCACTCGTTGGTGTCCAAGTTGTAGCACTCCACGCTGGACAGATACCCAGTCTCGTTCCTCCCGCCGATCACATACAGGTGCTTGTCCAGACGGCAGGCGTAGAAGCTGGCTCTCCTGAAACCAAGGCAATACTGTTAACGAAAGTAAGTACGGCACGGTCTAGGTCGTCAATTTAAAACGCAAATGGAAACCGAGCCGGACAGGGAAATCCAGTGACAAGTCTGTGTTGCATTTTCTTGGAAATACCTAACACTGTTTTTAATGTAAAATGCAATTGTTTCTATTTCATAGAAAATTAAAGAGTTTCAACGATATTACTGCTCTGTAATAGGCCACCAGAGTTACCCACCAGTTTTGTATGAAAAAACTACAACCAACAAGAAGAATATGTCCCTACGTGAGTCACTACATAGCCGTGTGCTTGGGTTATGACACGACCTACAAGTACTCTGTCTGAGTTGTTTAACCTTATTTTTGTCAGGAAAAAGGCTGACTTGAAACAAAACAACAGAAGCAATGTTACCTTTCTTGCATTGGGGGCAGCTGTATCCAGCTGTTAAATCTTGGATCATAACGGCTCACAAAATTAGTGCTGTGCTTTCCTGGGAAGAAATACAGTTGGAGAAATCATCCAAATCACAGAAACCATTGGTGGCTACACATCAAGTAGATCAAGACTCATCAAAAGGATGATTGGTACAATTGCACAACTGAGAGACATGCTGGCATGATAGCCAGAAGGTCCTGCGGCTCTCAGGCAGTTTGAAGAGCCCTGTTCTCCGTGAATTCATTACTCTGAACACGAAATGTCATCAGATAAATTATTTAGTCTAATCCACTGTAAACATCACACGAAATGACAAGACGAAAGCCCAAGGATTCTATACAGTGTGTGTGAGAAACTCAGCCCCTGGGCTGATGAAAAGGAAGACTGAACTTCCCTCAAAGGTGGGGCTGAACTAATTTCTCACCACTGTTACACTTCCTCTGCAGGCAGAGAACTGATTCACTTTTACCTTCTTCACTAGTCATGGGCATGAGAAACACAACAAAAACAGATTTTTGAAAAAGGCCAAATGTACTTTCTCAACGCATTTGTAAACATGTTGTTTTTTCCAAATGTCTTTCTGGGGGGAGTGAAGAAAATATTTGGCAATGATTTACCATTTGGGTTCCACTGGTCTTCTCCTCCGAGCAGAAACAAGAAGTTCTCCACCTCAACAACACAATGGTGAGCGCTGTTATAAGGCATAACTACACAAGGGAAAATAAAACAAAATTGAATGTAAGTGCTCTCACGTACAAAGGACCTCAGAATGCTGACATCTTAGACTTGCAAACAATTGTTAAATAGGAAGGGTTTATTTTGATTGTTAGTTCTGACAAAAAAAAATGTCCTCAAAGTACATGATAAAATCAGAAGATCAAAAACGATACAGTACGTCTTCAAGCGTGATTTAAAAGCAAAAACAGTTTTACACTGTCATTTTAAGGGAGTAAATTGCAGAAAAATGGCACCTGAAATGTACATTGCACAATCGCTTGATGATACAGAGTTCCATGCTATACAGGAAGAACTTCATCAGATTCTTCTGATGGCTCCTCACTTAAGATCTTGGCATTTACAGTTGGTAATGAAGGCCAGGGAAGAAGTGATATTTAAGAGCTGGAAATCCCCCTCCCCTCTCAGTAGTGCTGTGTCGGTAGAAGCATTTGCATACGAAGCAATCAATCACAGATTAATCCATACAGAACATGGAAAAATGCCCAAGTGACACTGGACATTAAAACTATTAAGACTTAAATTAAAAACACTTAAAAAACTTAAACCATATTAAAACTGTATCAGTACTTGTATCAGGACTGCAAATAGTGGGTGATTTTACTGTACAAAACACGAATACAACAGTGAAACAACATCAGATGACTACTGTCTTAGAGGACTACTATTTCCTTACAAAGCAATAACATATTTTTGCAGCTCATTCACAACTGTATGTTTCATAAAGGCCCAAAAATAGACAACTAAATGAGAATGAAATATCCAAGAATTAATGTAGAACTGGAAATCGTATAATACATTATAAGTTTCCCAATTTATGTAATCAATGCTATAAAAAGTAAGGCAAAGCTATCAAAATAAGACCAGGTTTTAAAATTCCAGTACTGTATTAGCGTATCATATATAGGAACTGCTCATGCAACTGGGAGATACAACTGGAACACAACTGGAACACCACATTCACCACAAAGGTACCATTTAACCTAGTGTATACTAATGTGCCTGCTTATCACAATAAAACAGGTTGTCAGTTTTTGTACAAAATCTAGAAGCACTGGATATTAAAAGCAGCACTGAATATTCCCCTTCAATTCTCTGTGCTGCTGTGCCCGAATTATAATTCTACAGTCGATCTCAAAGCCCCTGTCAATCTCCCCTAGTTGCTTCTGAAGTGCTGCGGTGTATCATTCCAGGAACATCATCTCCTTTCGTTATTTAAGGATAAAGCTGTATTATCCCTTACTCAGACACGCCATAATGGAAGCCTTCAGCATGTCAGCCAGTGAGTTAGAGGGAAAGGCTAGGGTGAGGCTAATCAGGAAGAAATGAGATTAAAGGCTGTCTAATTTTACAGCAACTGCGATCCATCAGCTATGGCGAAAGTGACAGTGGAAATGAATGATGGAGACAGACAGGTGGGGTTGTACATTTCACTGATTTATCCTCAAACGCACTGGGCCTTATTTTATTGAGTGAACATGACCGCGTTCATCATGACTGTCATCTAAAACCACTTCTCTCCGTTTAAACGGGGTCACTTTAGCAAGGGAAGATAGAGGAGCAGCTCCACAAACACTAACACCTGCTAGGAACTCTCCCCCCCCCGGACTCCGCGCACTTCAGGTGGAGAAAAATCGCTGCGGGCTGACGCTCTCCTCCTCCTGTTGCCACAGCACACTTACATTTTGTTAAGAAAATGACAAAAGAGGCAGATTCCCGCTGGCTCTCTCGTCTCGCCCCTTCCTGAGCTGAGACTCGTTTTTACACCCAAGGCAGCAGTCTTGTTTATCCATGAGTATCAGACGTAGCTTGGAACCAGAATTATCCCAATTACATCCTTAGATTAATTTAGATTCAATATATTTACAGCAACAGCTGCAGCAGTAGCTGACTACTATGCTATATAAAGTTCATGTACAGGTATAGGACAACTACTGTAAATATACTATACATATACGGAAACTCCGGAAGAAAGACTAAAAAGTTCAATCCACCCAGTCCCTTTTTGCACAAAGTTAAAAACTTTAGAAAGTCCGTCCTGACCTCAGGCTGTCTTATTTCATGACAACTGTCATGCCTTGGTTGTGATTGTAAAAATACAGATCTTCCCCACTCTTATCACAAAAATCAAAACTACAGACCTACAGGCTCTATTAATTACACCTTAGCAGACTTTAAGAGGTACGATTTCGCTATAAAAATAACTACACTGTGGTCAAAGTTCAAAGTAATAAATCTGTAGCGTACTGTACGTAAACAGAAATCTTGCTGCCTTGGTATGCAAGTCGACATACACAACAAATCCACTAGGTGGCAGTAATCACTGCTTAATGATTCAGCAGCTGCAACAGCAGCATTTTAGGACAGAGCAGAAGAATCCTAAAATGTGTTGATAAATGTCTTAATCAAGTGCTGTCCTTCTAAGGTTTTGCCTCATTTACAAGTTATGAGTGAATTTTAATAATCTGCAATTCAACTATCAGTGGAGAGCAGCTACATCAGATGGCTGTTGATGTGTTAAGATGACTGATTTTGCAATTTTTCCTTCATAGCAGGCTACATTGGTAATTAGGATGCTGAACGCCAACACCGTAGAGTTTACCTGACTTAAGGTAACAGACATTCCTGCTTTATAAGTTTTAAAATTCTGAATAAACTGTTCTTCTGTAGCAGATGTGAAGTAATAAATTAGTGGATAAGCTTCACCTAAAACACAATGGGTTGCAAGTTTAACATTATGTTTGTCGCGCACTTGGGTGTATTTGTCACAGTTTGCTGGAAATGCAACAAACAGTTAAGAAAACTCACATTTACGAACTATTTTGTACCCTTCTTGTGATTTGAACGAATGAAATAATTTGTGTATCTGTAAAGGGCATTTGACATTAATAGCCCTTTCGGAGGAGACCGTGAGTGAACAGCGTTCGTTTTTGTTTTTCTCTTGAAGAGAGAACTGAGAAGACCGTTAGTGTAGAGAAACAGGGAAAACAACTGCTGGGTCTCTGCCAGCGCAGCGCACAATTAATTACTGTGGGTTCAGAAGAGGAGAATCTACCTCACATCGATTGTAACACTTAACAATGCCAAGGTGGGCCCTAAGACCAGCGTAAGTACTGCCTTAACAAGAGGACTCCGTGTTTTAAAATCAACGAAGGCTGAACATTTGAATTGAAGCCTGGTGGCCACATTTCATGGCAAACTGTTTCATTTTATGTTTAGTTAAAACTCCAATCGAATGATTATGTACATTACATAACATTGCATAACAGTTTAGCATTGTTTGTTAATTTGACATCATGTCTTTACTGATCATGACATTGAAATCTGTATCTTTACTACTGATGTCTGACAGCCAACAAGTCTTTTTTTTTAACATGGACTGCACTAAACCTGGAGATCTTCGGCGCACTAAAACAAACAATGAAAATATAGTCATCATCCTTCCAGTCGACATAATATCCTTACAGTTATGAGCACTAAAGAAACAAACATGAACTATATGTTATACGGCATATAATCATGGTCAATTTGATTTTGTAAGTTTCACAATTTTGAGTGTAGAAAATAAATGTAATTTTCTCACTTCCTCCAGCCCTGTGGCCTCACCCACTCAAATTTATACATCTAGACACCCAGTTTCTTGGACGCCATTAGTCATTCGTTGATATATATCTCCCATCAGAATCAACTTGATTGAATATTGCAAACAGAATATGGTAGCTCTTGATTGACGACAGGATCCATATTATTTGCATTCCTATGATTTACAATTTAGGTGAATATGGAAAGTCTTAGATGAAGTCACCACTTACATTATAAAGAATGAATAAGGCGTGCCATGCTTTCAAGAAAGCAATGAATTCTGAAAAAAAGGCAGACCAGAGCAGGGTAGCTTGTATCAGATATTGCACAATGTAACTTAAATGTAGGAACATAAGAAAATTAGACACCAGGAATGGTCATTAATCCTGTCAAGCTCATTTGCTAAAAATACTGCCAATTATCTTCTCTCACAATGCCCCCAAAAAATTATCAAATCTAAAAACAAGACTGTGGCCAAAGTTCCTATCAACCTGTGTTTGTGGAAATACTTTGAGAACAAACCATGAGTAGAACCCATTACAATGACATCAGTGCTTTTCACTCAGCAACATTTTATAGATTGAATGCATTTAAAAGAAGTAAAGGTGTAAATTAGACAATGTAGAGGGAGAAACAATGATTTACAACATCATTTTCACTTCCAAGAAGTTGTGGATTTTTAACTGAAAATTTTCTGAAAACAGAAAAATTGAAGCAAACCGTGCAATGGCACGAAAAGCTCTTAAAAATAATAAAATACCCAATAAATTGTCTTGTTCCCTCATTTTGCAATTGTTGTCACCCTGAATCAACACTAATGGAGTCATAACAGAAGTTCAGGAGGAAGAGTAGATCTACATATTTATGTCTCACATCCAGGATTTCCCTTCGCATGTCCCCTGCCTCCCCATCTGCACTCCTGTAGCAGCTCCACAGCTCAATCCCCACAATAGTGAGGGAGTTTGGGCAGCTTATCCTCAGGGTTAGACTGTCCTTGCCTCAGCTAGGAGAGTCACGCCAAACACCCCCACACATTATGTCCCTCCACCGTAGTCACTGCTCCCGACTAGCTCTGTTGGTGGAGCATGAGACTCATAATCTCAGGGTAGTGGGTTTGTGTCCCACGTCGGCCGCAAGGTTCTCTAATAACCCATCCCGGGCTGCAGCAGCAGTATGGGGGCGGTGTTGGTGGGGGAGGATCACGATTCCGTGACAACGGCAACAACACTCGCACCATCTGCGTGGAGGCCTGGCAGTCTACTCCCGTATCTTGCCATGAAAAGTCTATGGATAGTGACGGGGAACTGTCCTCAGGGTCGCCATGAGTCGACACCGACTTGACGGCACTCAACCCATCCCGTCGTAGTCATTAGGACCTAACCCAACTACTGAAAGCCATACTGGCAGAGGAGATGTGCAAATCATTCACATGCGCTCTCCAAAATATGCACTGTCAGGCGGTTTCTCCCACTGTTAACCCGCAGTGCAAACAACAGGGCTAAGGCATCGTTCATGAGGTATGACAAGTAATTCTGCATACCCCAGCATCCTATCTGCAACCCAGGGTCCGGCCAGCCGGGCGCTGCTGTGTGGGGAATCACAGGCACAACTGTGTGCCCAGTCAGCACTCAAAATGCTTTTACTGAGTTGATATATAATGCCCTGCAACCAAGGGCCCTGAAAGTTGTGCCACTTATGTTTTCGACCTAAAAGGCATCACAAACAAATGTGTTGAGAATTTGGAGATCATTTCTTTTCTATAAAGAAAAGATATCAGATTACACATTGGATTCACTTTTCTAATTTAAGTACATTAGTGTAATACAAGTTACTAAGGACAATTAAGCACTTAACATTAATGTATCTTTTCCAAATTATTTGACATCATTAATCCTCCTGCCTGTGACCCATCTGTGCCGCTGCCATCACTCAGGAGGTAGGATGGTCACAGCGACCTCTGCTGGCAGGTGGTAATAGTGCACAACAGGTACAGTAGACCACACAATAACAGAAGGCACTAAAATACCTACTTTGCAACAGTACTCACCAAAAGCAGCCAGAACTGACATGTAAGCCTATATTACTACCATATTGGCTTACAAGTACAATGTTTTTCTCCTGCTTTAGGTGTTCAAGGCTTGCAAGATTAGATTTTAACAGACGTAGGCTCTAATAGCACAATCGCACAGGCTGATGGGAAATATTTCTGCTGATAAAAAATAGAGACTAGGCTGTATTATTTTATTAAAACATCATACCGAATTATGTATGCATTTCTGGGGTGTATACCATTATTAACATATCATGTTTTTCTTATTTTACAGTAAACATACATTGAAGCCGATGCATTCCAAGGATAAGCAAGATCTCAGAGTGGCTAAAGTAGACATTTCAAATCATATCAAAGCTCAGTGGGTCACAGCCTTCATGCAGTTTTTGCATAAAGGAATGGGAAACCAAACCTTACTGTTTGCACGCTGAGATTTATGTAAAATGAATTAATAATTGTGTTATACATTTCACACAATGCTATTGATGTTCAGTGGCTCTTGTTCTCTTTGCTTTTTGCATAGCACTTACAGAATTAATCACATCACAATGTGTTAGTTTTCTTTTCAGAGAGATTCCTGCAATCTCCCCCTCCACCCTGGGCCATAGAGTCCTAATCTGTCTGGTTTTCTAGATCACCATGAAATCCATACATTTCAAAAGACTAAGAACCATTTCACGGTGATGAATTGAGATCATCCATTGCCCATCCATCCAATTGTTAACCGCTTTATCCAATACAGGGTCACGGGGGGGCTGGAGCCTATGCTAGTGTGAGACATTTTTGGGTTAACATATTCAGGATTCTGTATGTGGTAATTTGTTTAGTGTGAGTGAAGTTTTATTTAATCTCTGACCCAGGGAAAAGCCAGGTGTGGACGGCTGAGGGCAGAACGCAGGCTCGCTCTGTGTCCATTATTCTTTTTTCTTCTTCTTTTGGGTCTGCTAGTTTTTTTCTGTCAATCAAGTTTGATAATCGGCCAGTGAAAGCTCTCTTTTCCTTCATATGAATGCCTATAACCCTAAACCGAATGCTGGATTTTACACTAGCAAGTGGAAGAAAGGGGCAGGGCACACTGGACGGGACACCAGACCATCGCTGGGCAGACAGACACAAACACACACTCACTCACACCAGGCCTCAGCAACGCAAGCTCCTGCACCACAGCGCCGCCCCAGCCAACACCAGTCAGGATCGCAGTTCCTTCAGTAAATCAGAGACCATTTTGCTATCTGAATATTCAGCCTTGTTGGAGCAGAATCCCTTCAACTGAAATTAAGTTCGTGTGTGCGAAGACTACGTGGAATGGGGTTCCTCAGGACCAAAGCTGGGGACCCCTTCTGTAGGGCCCATATTTATGTTGGCACTTTAAGGCATGAAGTGATTGAATTAACAGTAAACATAATAGTACTAGGAAATTGCACAAATAAAGGACCTTATTGGACCATACCTGGATGTACAAATTGTTTTTATCAATGATTAGATCCCAATTTGCAGGATGCTGCTGCTACTAAATTAGAATTTATTTTGGGGATTTCTTAATAGCTGTAGCAGTTTGTTAAAATTACACTTCTTACCTGAAAGGAGGCAGAATTAAATAAAATGTTCTGATGGATAGTCATCTTTTACATTTTATGTATACGTAGTTTTAATTATACTTATACAGATCCCACTGTTTAACAGTATATTAGTCACATTACAAGGAGAACATTACGCACACCACTTCATAAAGTTGTAAAAATTGGAACACAAAGAATTTTATCAAAAATAAAATTCACAATGAACACAAATTAAGAAAGTGACAGCAAAACTGGAAACAGAAATACTAATTCTGTAAAGGCCATGTGGTTTAATGTAATATTCCTGTATTTACCTTATGATTTAGTATAAGGATATGATTTTGACCTTTGTTGCACTGCTTTATCCTTATTACAGAACAGGTCTGTCAGGTATTTGTTCAATAAAATTAGTATTTTAGCCTCATCTGATTTCTTGCAATAGAGCACATTTTCCAAAAAGCAATGCTTCTGTCAAACAAATCGGTTCTCCTTCATTACTGAAATAAACCAAACAATCTGGTCTGGCCAATACACAAGCTTTCAGATATTGTGGAGAAAACAAATTGAGTTTCTTTTTGCTTAAATCAAGTCAATCTGTGAATCTTGTGTTCCAGGATCATTCTTAGATAGAAATGGCAGAGCTTTGAGAGCTATGGCAGATAGGAATGGAAAAAAATAAGACATAAACTCAATAATACCAATGAAGAAAAATGCTGATAATGCACAGAAAAGGTCTCCCTTTATGATAAGGGTTACAACCTACATTGTAATGTGAAAGGGAGACATTATTCTTCAATAGGTCAACAATGATTCAAGAAAACGTACTTGGACAAAGGAGAAAAGATGGATAGGAATAAGACACATCCAAACACATTTTATCATAGTAAGAGGTCTTCTAAGGAATTCTAAGGAATAAAGCAACCGGAATCAGATACACTATATGTGAATCTATACAGTAGATGTGCTGCACTCTGTGGTGATTGTGGATCCTTTTGTAGAAAGTTACAGGCTGACATGCAAGCCGTACGAACACGTTAAGTGAATTATTCAGTCACGCTATTTAAAAGTGCTTTAACATGTTCGCCTTTAAGAGTGTTCCAGCAGGAATACTCATCTCATTCTTTGATGTTACATCTATACCAAAGCATTAAACTAAAATTAATCTTGTCAAGAGATTTCAGCAAAAACAAGTGAGCCCATGCATAAAGCTTCACAACAGTGTGAAGTCACGCTCTGATTAAAAACCTATATTAAAAGTGATGGTAATACATCATTGCCTTAAGAATTTAAGGAACTGTTTTTGCATTTTACCTTAAAAAAGCACTTCAAATGCTGTACATCTACAGTACACCTGTCACACTTCACTTTTTACACAGCAATAGGTGAGACAAGGAAACAGGACATATTACTCACTTGTAAGTATCTTCCATGTCTTCTTCTCATCATCATAATACTGAACTAAATTGCTTGGGAGTCGATCTGGTCCAGGAGGCAGCCCACCAACCAGCAACAGCATTCTCTTATTAGAACGGATTCTAGGTGCCAAGCAGGGAAAAAAGACAGGTTGAATTTTTAGACTTGTGTCAGTGTACAGTATGAACCCACAGAATTGGGTTATTGTAGGCCATCCCAACCATTTCTAAGATGCGATTGTCACAAAATGACATCATTTCCAAAAACAAATCTACCTTTATGATCTTATAGATTTTTTTTTTCACTACGTGGCTTTGAAAATAGAAGTACAGTAAGATTTCAAATGCCATCTTCTAATACAGTGAACAATAGCAGTGGGATTTTCCTCCTGTTTTTTTCATCATTGGAAACGACTTTAAATGACACTGATATAATTGCCACTTAGAAGAAATGTGGCTATATACAGTACATGTGATATACGACTTTTTTCTCAGAACTCTCATTTTAAAAACGTAGAACAGCTATGCAAAACAAATTTGAATGTACAACCCAAAAATGTGAACTAGTTTAATGCTGAATAGTTAAGAAAAAGAAATTCTTTAATTACCGGGCATTTTATTTTTTTTTATCAATTTTAATGCAAAAAAGCAGGAGCAATATAGAGCTTAGAACAATTTGCTTTCAAAAGTTGTTGATATTGTCTCAATGTTCTAATTTTATTTTTTTATTTAATCTTTACATATTTTATATACAGTATAAAACCCAAAGTCAACCAGACAGCCACTGTGTGGGATGAATCCTGATACTGTACATCTCAGCTGCTAATGGGGGGGAATGAGTGGAGCTGTCACAACATGAAGCAGAAGAGAAGAGTTGTCAGGTGAAAATCTTGCTCTTCCGAACAACAATAGTTACCAGCAAAATTAAACAAAATCCCTGGGTGCCCATAATTCATGATTACAGGCATGAGTGTGATTTGACCTTCTTGAATATATATATACAATATCCAGGAACAGCAATATCTGTTCCTGGATATTCAGGAAACAGCTGGATGAGATCTTTGGATCAATTAGCTACTACAGTAACTACCAAACGGGCTGGATGGGCCGTAACTAGACTCTAATATGTTCTTATTCTCTTAGGGGCCTCTTGCTTATCAATGGACATCTTGATAAATTGACTGTTTTTTTTTATAGAAGACGGTAACCCAACTTGTCTCTGGACATGCAAAGTAAACATGAGAGTTAGGGCATCACATCTGTGCAGTAGCCTGTCAAGACACTAAACACACAAGCCCACTGAGTTCACGTCACATATCCTTATCTGACTCATTTAAAAGGCTCCCGGTAAACTCACTGCGGGCGATTTCCTCAAATAGCTGCTGTATACTGTAAGTAACTGAAATCCCACAGACACAGAAGAGAAGAATGATGATCTCTCCCACACAATGTTAAAGACCACAGGGCTGCACCATAATGAATTATTCCTAGTTATATTGTTCCAGTGTTAACTAGAATTCCACAACAGATACAGTTTTACCACTGTGTGGATATTCCTTTGTCTCAGGTTTATGTGGAGGACACAACTGTCAGTCGTTCTTAGACAGCAAATCAATTCCTCCTGACCAACACAGGTTTACTGATACTGAACGGTTCAGTGGGGTGGGCAGTTTGAGATATATACGTATTTGGATTTAATTCTTCGGGGGAGGGAAAAGCAGCCCGACCGATAGGGCAGGACAACTGGAACCCCAACAAGGTGGAATGAGAGAAGGAATGGGAGAGAAGTGTGATGGAGGGATGCAAAGCACTGAAAAAAGAAAGGGGGCCTCATTAGCCATCCATCCATTTTCAAACCACTTCAGCCAATTCAGGGGCATGGAGCCTTTCCCAGCATGCAACGGGATGAAGATAGGGTACACCATAGACAGGACACCAGTCCATCACAGGGCACACTCACACCTGGGCCAATCTTCCCAGATCTAGTTAAACTGCCACATGTCTTTGGACTGTGGGAGGAAATCAGAGCACTTGGAGGAAACCCACATGAACACAGGAAGAACACGCAAACTCCACACAGATTGCACCTCAGGGACTGAACCCAAGGCCTCAGCACTGCAAGTAAGCAATGCAAACCACTATGCCACCCTTTGTCAACCATATTTATGCTTAATGTTTGTATTCAGCAGGACATTTCCAAGGTTAGCCCTTCCTGCACAAACCTGAGAAATTCTATTAATCTCAGTAAACATTAAATCATTTCGCATTTAGAAGACAGCAGGTGTGCAAATGCTAGTATAAAACCATTTCTCCAATGTCTCCCTGATATATGTTCTGATTCTGATGATATTAAATCTTATCAAGAGAAGCATCTCTTGACTTTTTGATACAAACCAAAAGAGTTTGAATGTCTTTACCTTCAAACATGTTTCAACACGTTTACCTTCAAAATGGTTTTAGAAAAAAATTGAACAAAAAAGGGCTAAAAGACCTCACTTTGCCAAAACCATAAAGATGCAAAAACTATGATTCTTTGGTATAGCTAAAGATGTATATTATAAAATCACTACAAAGATGGAAAAAAAAACAGAAAGCCTGTGGTGTATGTAGATCAATGCAGTAATATCTAAGCTGTATTTGAAATAAATGTTTTGTATGTTTTGTAGTTTGCTATTTATAAGGTTTGGCATTTTTGTACATCAAACCTTACATAAAAGCAACAGTATCTCTATCCTTTCACGATGCAGAGAAAAAAGTCATTAACATCAAAACAAAAGTTTTATGGGCAACTTTTGTTTTCCTACTCAAGCAGACATATCTTCTAGGCACATAGCTCTGAATTTGTTGAAACTCAAAATAAGATCTAATCTAATATTTTTTTATTCTTTGGTACAGCTCAATGAACTCAAGACAGGCTGCGCTATGCTTCAATATACTTTTTAACATACACTATTAACCTTACAGAGTCTGGGTAGTTTTTGTTACAAAAACCTGTGACATGAAACAGTTTACAAAAGTTCCTGTACAATCTGTTCTTTTTTTCACACACAGACACATGCAGCGCTTGTGTGAAAAAAAGATTCTCCACACAGTTCCACTTGACTGGCAGATACAACACCATGACTTTGTCTTGGCACATACAAAACTTTGAAAACTGGGAAAGTTAACAGTTGAGGGCATGTGGCAGAAATGTAAAACCAGAGGAAGCATTTTCAGTGCAAAGAATTTTTTTTTTCTGAAAATAAAGAAGCTTGCTTAGAATGCCCTTAGGTCAGAAAACCTAGTGGGAGTTCTGCCTAGTGCTGATTAAAAGTAGACTTAATAATAGGATTGTTCCTAGATACTCTATAGATCTTGCGATGTTAACAACCAACAAACATCTAGAGGTCTGCCTGCATATAGTATGTAAAAATTCTCCTTTTGGCTTCGACATTTAATCAATTCAACTATTTTCTTGGTTATTATTTTTTAACTTTACTGATCACTGGATATTATGATGTGGCTTTGATGTCATCAGGTATTGCCAATAGTGTGCGTTTTTACATTAGTATTGCACTGTGTTTGTACACGACACTTTTCTTTATGTGACCATATCAAAACACATTTTCCCAAAAGAACAAACATATTCAAAGCAAGTGTCAAATTCCTTAAGCAATCATTCTCATATGCTTTCTTAATGTTTTTTTTAAGTTGTATGTTGTTTAACTTGTTGTTGTGGTGCTGCTGCTGTTCAGTGTTTATGTTTTTGGTGATTTCTTAATGTCTTTGTATCGGAGCATATATGCAAATAAGCATTTCATTGCACTTGTGCATATGACAAATTAACTGCACTAATGTGAAACAGGAACTACAGCGAACATTTTCAGAAGTCCAGCTTGCATGTTATCCAGTTATCTTTCCTTTTTAGGATTATTTGTTTAATCAACAGATGCCATTTATGTATAACGATAAGATAATTGCATACCTTCTGAATCTCACCCATGTTATTGATACAGTAATTAAATAATGTTTGAACTCCTGTATGTAAAATTACATGCTGAAGAAATGTGTTCCTTTGACTCAAATTCCACTTCCAGCTGTAATTAAGAAGAAGTAAGTTCATTTCTCAGCTAAAGGGAGGAGAAGGAGAGGTTGTACACAGTAGTGGGAGCATTACACATACTGTATTCAAAATGACACTCATTCACAAACTTTTGTAGTTCCAAATTTCACTGTCTTCTCAGAAAGCCTTCCTTAAAGGCAGCAAGGCTGGAAAGAGGATTTACAAGTAAGGGACAGGAAAAAGAAGACATTTAAAGACCACAAAGCAGCGGTTTTATTGCAGGGCTGCTTCAAGGGTAAAGACTGGATTCTGGAGCTGCCTTAAGTACAACGGTCCTGATATCAAAGCAATGACATTGGACCCGATTCACTGAGAACTGCGGGGGTCTTCCCTGCCACCTGCAAACTGCAGTGTGAGGAATTTTTAAGAACCCCTGGAGCTAGAACCCAGTACCCCACTGTGCTTGCAGGCTATGACTCCACTCCACTGCGCCTCCATTAATATGCATGGCTTCACTAATGATCCTGAACAGACCTGAATGATGTGGTTCCGGAAACACAGTGCCACACATTTGCAACAGAGGCACATCTCATGAATTCGGCACCCGAATCCTTTAAGCAGCTCTCTTTTGAATATTGCTGACCCATAAATGCCAAAATAGCTTTAAAAATGTCGGAGGAAACGGAACTGGAGCCTGGAGCAGAAAAAAAGCAAAAATACCAAATGGCACCATGATTAACTTGTTACCTTGAATTCTTTTTTGCTGTGTTTTGCAACAAATATGAGCATGGACAATTGTGAAGCACTGACTGTCCCATGCACATTAAAAGAGACTGAGCTTATTAGGAAACACCATCTGTAATGTATTTTTTTAAATAGTTGAGCATAGTTATTTCCTAAGCTTACATAAAAGATTGTGAAGGCTAATTTAAAAGTAGTAAAACCTTATTTAGAATTTTGTGCACATTTTTGGTCAACACTTTATAGAAAACACATTGCTGCTCTGACATCAGTCTAGGGGAGAGTAGCCAGATTAATTCCCAGGCTTAAAGGAATGTCTTACTATTCAACCCAATGAGCTTCTTCAAGATTAACCCTGAAACACGAACCAGACGACACAAGTGGAAACTACTGAAATCTATATTTAAAACCGGCGAGTCATTTCTTTACACAGAAGTGGTTGTGCAAACAATGGCTTCTTTCAAGAAAAGGCTGGATGAGATCCGTGGACCTGTTTTTGGAATTGATTCCTACAATCTTAACCATTTTCTTAGTTTGCATTTTGCAACAGACAGGGCAGATAGGATAAAGCAATGCGATCTGTTCTCTCTGGTATCCCTATTTGTGAAGTCTCTGAATTAATACTTTGAACTTTCACTTTAAATTGCAAATACGGAGAAAAATCACCCACATCAGTGGTTAATATATTAAGACATCCTATGCCAGCTGATGAACCTATTTATATACTTCTGGAAAGTCAGCTCAAATCACTTCATCAGCGCACTATATAGCAATGAAGTATGAGTTACGGGAAAAAAAAATTGTTGCATGAGTGCTCCAGATTTTAACAGATGTTCTCCAAGTTGCATCTCTGTCTATGTTGAAATGCCAGCATGGGACAAGCAGAAAGCAGCAATTCATGGAGTGAAATAGTACTAACTAATTTAGAACTGCAAATATTATATCAAAGTAACACAGGATAATCATGGTACCTGGACAACAGGGGTGACAATTGGTGTACTCTGAATGAAAGAGGAAATAATTACCTAAGATATCGTGCTCCTTCACAATTCAGGAACTCTGAAGGATGGAGCAATACTTGCTCAGAAGCAGACATCCATTAAGGCATTTCCCATTATTTCAATCTGGCTATGATGGTAGAAATACCTTGTCTCTTTTCAGTGTGTTATTAAACGTGCTGTGACTGCAGTCCTAGAGCTTTGCACAAGCTCCATATTCTTTAGTCCCAAGACATATTGTCTTCTCAAGCCACAGAAACGATGGCTTCAGTAGATAACAGGATGTCCCTAGCCAGCACCAAGTCAAGTTATCTTTCTGCCCTACCCTTCGTTATTCGTTTAGACAATGCTCGGCATTGGCTGGCAATCAACATTTTTTGCAGAGAGGATATTTTTAATTCTTTGTTATGATGCTGATACGCAGTCCTATGAATGGATGACAGACTAGTGATCAAATCTGTCAACTCCAATAACTACAGCGCTGCAAACCCCCACACAACACAATTGGCCAACGTCATAAAACATTGAATGCTGTCTGTTTTGAGATGTCTGCATGCCTGCTATAAAAGAGATCACAACACTAAAGCATACATTTCATCAGATACTGTACCACTGGCCTTTACCAATCATGGCGTCCTAATAATAGGCATTAGTAATCTTTCCTCCTGCCCTCTGATAACAGGGTGTGTGGTGAGCATACTGGTGAACTGTGGTTCCAGGTGACATACGTAGGTGGAGGAGGAAGGGAGTCCGTTATGGGATGGAATATACATACAGGGGGGTGACGGACAGAATCCATATCATTATGGATGGCACATCCACTGCTGTAATGAGACTGAAAGGAGACTCACTATCACAAATGTGAACATGTAATAGTGACGCCAGTCTTTACTTTAGTTCAAAGCACCATCAACACGAAGAAGAACAAGAAGCAACGACTGAAAGGTATTGTCAGCCGAAATGTCTTAACAAACTGCAGTCGACCACCTTCACACATTACACGCGATCAAATTATTTCAAACGCTCCTGTAGCAACTTAATTTTTAATCAAAGTCCCCTACAACACGCATGCTCTATGATTGGTGTGATGTTGTAGTGCAAAGCTTTTCTCTGCTCATGATATCAAAATCACAGAAACAAACATTTGGAGAACTTTATCATCGGTCTATTTGTTATGCACTGTACCACTCTGCGCAGGTTCAAGCACATTTACAATCAGCAATAAGTTACACCGTCTCTAACTACCTTGGTCTTAACCTTAACAATGAAGAGTATGGAACGTACAACCAAAAATAAGAATTCCTTGAGTATGTTTTATTTCCCATATTACAAAGGATTTAAATATAGCAAGTGTCCAGTCGGCTGAATACCAAGTACATAAGCAGACATTTATATGTGAGGGACAAACTTTAGATTAATTGAAAAGTAGAAAGTGACAGCCACAGTTTCCCCAGGCTTCCAGCAGAATTGTAGAAAAGCAGTGCAGCATGACTAAAAGAACTGCCACTGATATTACAGGACCCAGCTACAGGTATAGCCAAGAGATCACAGATCTGTTCCTTTGCTGCAGCAGAAATAAGATATCGGCTCTGCTATAGCAAGGGGCCAGGCCCTTATAGTGGATGTCAACAACATTAAATTAATATCCAACCTGACAGTAGAACTGGAGCCAATGAGCTGAGTCAGACTTGGGAGAAAGAGAGTCTATATGATTGGTATGAGTTAAGAATCTAGGCAGTGCATTCTGCGATGGCTGCAGAACAGAGCATGAAGAGAGATCAACAAAGAGAGCTTTGCGATAGTCCAAGCGGTAAGAAACAATAGCAAGAACAAGAATTTCAGCGTCAGTGATACAGTGTTCAGGGTGGACCCAGGCGGTTTTATTTTCCTGTGGTATGAGAGAGTGGTTTGCTGTCATTGTTGTTATTGAAAGTGAACAAGGGCCTTAGAAACAATACAGCAGAAGAGACTGTAGACTTCCATACACTGGGCACTGGAAAAACAATTAGAACATTTTCTAGCAACTGATTTCTAAAAGAAAAAAAGTATTCTCCTTTATTTAGGTGTTCTCAACAAGTGCACTACCAGGCATACAGCAGGTAGGCTTCATCCCCACACGGTCCAATACCTTTGTGACCTACTAGAACCTTACAGTACATAAAGAAACGTTTCTGTTGCCAAAAAGCATATGATTAATAATCTTCTAAATATCTTTAAGGACACCATTTAATTTTAAAATCAAACAATTATTTCACATTTTAATTCAAGGAATGGATTACCAGTAAAATTCTTATTTTTCAGGGCTTTCAGAAAAAGACTTTCATGTTGTGAATTATAAACCTGTTACCTCCACAAGTAGTAGTTGTGGACATTTCGAGCATCTCGTTTGCCCTGAACTGCAGGTCAACTCATTCTGTTTCGGACTAGCTCTGTTCTTCAATGAAAACAAACTGCAGGAACGTTGTTTATGCTGTTGTAATGATACTGTAAGTACAGTACATCTGCAGAGGAGGAAAGTTTTTTTTTGCCAAAAAGGGGTGATCACGTCAAAATTAAATATTGTGCCCAATCAAGCTCTTAAAGTTAAACTTTTCCAACGAAACCTCTTTTCAATGTGTTGGGCAATTCAGAAACACGATTCGTTCCTCATCATACAAAGCAAAGGCAGAACTGTTTTCAGTCAGGGTAATGCTGGATATTACTACATGTGCCCAAGTCCTCTCTGCAAGGCCAACGGAAACCTAACCTGATTATTTCCCTGGACCCATACGTGGTCTGAAGCATTTAATGGATTCCTAAGCCATTTACCTGCAAGCAGGCAAAAACCATGTATAGATGTTATGGATATGATTTCATATACCTGTCTATTCAGTTTCTCTTTACATCAGGGCCATTTTGGACTTTACAATATTTTGCAACGCAGCTTTTTTTTTGTGAAGCGAATTCTGATAAGCTGCGGAGACGTCGATAGCACTCTTCAAGTTTGAACGTATTCATCTGAGACAGAAGAAAATCCTCTCTGCTGGTAGGAGACAGGGGGCTGGGGAAGGTGGCTAAGCGCTGTTTACCAACGGGGGGATTACCAGAGCAATCCAGGTGCTGCGTTTACAATGCTTGATCACTTCTTCAATTTGAAATTAAAATCTACACTTGGAAATTAA
The DNA here is from genome assembly GCF_040954835.1 of Lepisosteus oculatus. Taxonomy (NCBI): domain Eukaryota; kingdom Metazoa; phylum Chordata; class Actinopteri; order Semionotiformes; family Lepisosteidae; genus Lepisosteus; species Lepisosteus oculatus. The sequence goes on from NC_090701.1 coordinate 46,146,051, forward strand.
TGAAACTGATCTCAGAGGTGACTTGAACTCAACTGGCACATTCGTTCATAATGCCTTACCTCTTTCTCAATCTTTGAGCGACATAATTACCTCAAGTTTGAACCCCCCACATCTCCACCTAATAGTATTACACTAACAATGCCACACATTAAATAACAGACCTCAGGGAGGGCATTATGTGGATTAGCAGAGCAAACTGCAACACAATTTATTGTCACCGCTGTGCTCATCCTTTTTTTGAAAGCCGTCACTGCTAATTACTGGGAAGCCATTTCCCAACTGCAAACAATCAACGGCTTGCATGTATATTGTTGTCTGGGAACACATCCAAAACCCAGACGGGCTTTTACGTCTGGAGGTTTTTCACCTGTGTATTTCCAAGAATCAACTTTGTTGAGCACGGGTGCAAATGAACAATTTTACAAAGGCTGCCATGTAAGTACAGGAGTAAAATCTATTCAGAACACTGCCTTTATCGCAACAAATCCATCATGAATAGCTCTTTCTAGTAATTCCCTGGTAGAATAAAAGATGTAGCAGATTAGCTGAATTGGAGTGATAGTAGTAGTTACAATAGCAGTTATGTTATTTTTTTTTGCAGGAGTCCCTACAGACTAATATATTACTCTGGCACTGAGTTTGTAGAACCGATTGTTACCAGAGTAATAATTTTTTACCATTTAATGTCTGCCGTCACATGAGGAAGACTCAAAAGATTTCAGTCATCTGAAAAAATATGGACCTGGACTGTAACTTCTTTTCCTTGTTAGAGGTGGTTCTGGATGCAGTTAAACTGATTAATGTAACAAATGGATGAGAACCGTGAACATGTATAAAAATCGGATTATTGAGTTTTTTGATGCTCAAGTACAGTGCTGAAACATATCCAAAAATAAATTTACAAGAAGGTCATGTGCTGTGCATTTCCACAATGGTGACCCATTGTAATAAAAGTAATTAAAATGAAACATCAGTTTGCAGTTTGAGTTGCCGTCGTCAAACAATTAAGTTTTAATTTTAAGAAAAAGATTTATTTACTAGACTTCTGTGTTTAATTTGGAACCAGATATATTCCTGACTAACAACTATGCCGATTGACTGTATAGTAATGAAAATGTACCCTACCACTCTACAAAACCAGACGTTGTAGAAGTAACAACAAATGAACAAAGTACATAGGTTAGTTTCTTTACAAGAAACTGCAATTGTTTTGACAGCAGATACCCATAAATGACGTGTTATCAGTTAGACGAACACAACCCAGCTAATTCTGTGAAAAATGGCATGGGTCAACATTTGTCCCAGAATGCAATGTGACAGACACTCACACTCACAACAAAAATAAACAGTTTGTATCTGCCACAATAAAATAAAAATTGAACCAACAATCAGCACACACCATTAATAGTCTACATAAATGTATATTTTTTACTCTATGCACTTACATTCAATGTTTAAAAAGAGTGTATTTTAGGGGAGTTTTTAAGAGAACTCTGATTTTTTAAAATGTAAGAAAATAGTCAGATTAGCCCAAACACAGCACAGGTTCTGTACTTTCTAAATCCAAATTTTGCTTGTGCTAAATGACAAAAACATTAAGACATTCCAGTAATGAATTTGAGTAAATTACCAAAATAATTGTATTACCCCTAAGTAGAAAAAATATATAATATAGGGACAGAGAGACAGTTTTTTCTTTGTCTTTTCCGGAAGAAACAATGTTCTTCATGCATTGAAAACCATCTATAGTTCAGTGATATCCAAGTCTTTTGACCTATATTTGTGACTGTTTTCAATATTGCTTTAACAGCTAAGGATCTTCATTTTTTTGACATTTCCTTCACGCCTCACTAATCTAGTGTTTTGCAGCTCTAAAATATTATACAATGTTGAAGGAGCACCTCAGAAAGAAACGATTGCTTGTTGTTCATGTGAGTTATCATCTAAACCATGAAACGATCGCTTCAAAAAAATGTAATCACTGCTTTGGTCACGGAAACTTCATAGTTAATTTTTTTTAGATATCGCTACCCATTCTAGTTTTACACAGATCAGATTTAGGAAGTTTTGGTTTTGAACGGCTAATAGAATTACAAGCAGGATAAGGTTTATTTGGTGCTGAGTGCATTTTATTTGGTTTGAGATCTGTAATATTTAAGGCTATTCCTTTCCTCTAAAAGATTAAAATATCTACTGTGTCCATTTTCTAAGGAGTACCTTGGGGCTATTGTTTTTCATCATTTTTTTAAATGATCATGAAGACATTCTTATCTTTTTTTAAGAAGAATCGTCTCAAACTCAAAACTCAAAACCGCACAGATTCCTCTCTCTCTGTCTGCAGTGTCATTCCACTGGCTTTATAACGTGTTCAGCTTAATGAACGGACCTGTTGTCATCCTCAGATGCTCAAACTTGCTTCCTCTGAGACCTGCTTGCAGCTCACTAGCCTCAGAACGGCCGGTTCCTGCTCACAAAGCTCCCAGACAGAGGAGATGGGTGAAAGAAGATTTAGTAACCCCTTGCAGCTGACAAAGTGAAATAATAATGCACATGAAAACAGTTACTGTTGTCAAGAGAAACACCAATGGATCCTTGAACCCTTTTGAACTAAGATCTTTTGAAAGGGAACGGATGTTACAGAACTTTGCCCACAGGTGAACATAACAATAAGCTTTCCTCTTAAGGCACAGGAGCCATCCTGTATACGGATATACAGCATGTCAACCAATCTGGCTCCATCTGCTCTCTGTACAAAGTCTAGGTGGTCATGCAAATCGAGATTGAATAATTTCCCCCACTCAGGCTAAAGAGCTCTCTGCCGACTAGGTTTCACCTCCGAAGGCAGCGGATCAGCACCTGCGAGCAGACGCCCACCACAACCCTCACCTGCTGGCCACGCTCTGTCGGCAGTGCTGCCTGAAAGGCATCAGGTGGTAGTTCATGGCATCCAGGAGCAGCTTCTGGCAGACGGGGTCGCTCCTCATGAAGTCCACTGACTGGACCCTCTCCACCAGCTCCGGGGCGGGAATCAGGGCGAAGCGGAGCCTCTTCATCAGGTCGGGGGCGTACTGCATGCGGGTTTCCCGGTCGTGCTCCAGCCACAGCACGGACATCTGGAAGAGGGCGAGCTCCGACTCCACGGGGGGCGGCAGGGAGTCCAACATGGCGCACATCTCCTCGAAATTGAGCAGCAGCACGTCCTCCACCAGGTACTTGTTGGCCAGCTTTTTGGTCTCGTCCAGCCCGTGGAGCGCAGCGATCTTGCAGATCTGCTTGTAGTTTTGCACGGAGATCTGGTCGTTGAGGAACTGCACGCACAGCTTGGTGACCTGAGGGATGTTGAGGATCTTGCTGACAGACAGCACCTCTTCCACAGTGTCCAGGGACAGGGTGACATTGGCAGTGTACAGGTACTCCAGGACCAGCCTCAGACCGATGGAGGAGCAGCCTTGCAGCACCAGGTTGTTGATGGATCGGGGGCTGGCCACTAGCTTCTCGTCAGGGGAAGAGGAAGGTGTCCCACCACTCCCCTGGTCCTTGTTAGAAATGCCCTCGTTGTTGAGGGGGTGGCTGGAGAACAGAGACCTGAAATACTGAGAGCAGGATGCCAGCACCGCTTTGTGGCAGTGGAACTGGTGTCCCTGGGCAGTGAGCGTCACATCACAGAAAAGCTGCTTTCTCCACAGCAGGTTGAGACCGTGCAGGAGGGTATCGCTGTGAGTCGGGTCAAAGGTGGATGTTCTATCACCAGATCTGGACATGGCTACCCGGCTGTTAACCCCACCTAATCAACAAAATAGACACAACATTGTACCTTCATATCGGTCCTTCTCACCCTTTATCACCTTTATGCCTTTGTATAACAGTTACAGTACATCACAGTCACAGCAGCATCTTCTCTCAACATACGCAATCATTAAATCTCAGTAAAGTTTTCGAATCCAGGAGCGTGTTTTTGTTATTCGCAACCAACGTCTGACCCGCACACATGTAGTGACCTCAAATAGCGTGCCCTCAATTAAAAATTAAACAAGCTGCAAACACAAAAATCATATTTTGAAGCTGCCCCAGAGTTAGCCTGATCTTTCGAGGATTCAATGTTGTTCCGTTTTTTTTTTTTAAATGTTTCATTAGTCCCGGAAAATATGACACAGCTCGTTAATCTTCCGAGCCTGACAACGTTGTTGTTGTTATTTTTTCCTACTTTTTAAATATCTACATACAATTCCACTCAATTTGTCTTTTAGGCGAGAAATTCTAACGGACGCTACGGCTTGGAAAGCAAAAAAAGAGAGAGAGGGGATATTGCAGCACCTTCCTGAGCAACGTAACAGAAGTTGGTCGTGGAAGGAAAAAAAAGCTGTATCCTCTCGTAAAGCTACAGAGTAGTTCCGTCTGGTATTCAAGCACCTTACTCTGTTTTAAGCCAGCCTTACTGCACTCCTTCCGTATAGGAAACGTGAGCCTATTCTACACACATAAAGAGGTACAAAAACACCGCGCTCCTACCAGGGTCATTGCTGCTAAACGTTTATTATTCTCTTGTTTATGATTACTTGCTGTAAACAACCCCACAGACTTAGGGTTAGCTCAATTTGCTATAGTCAAGACAGAGACACTCGAAAGACCCCTGTTCATTGAAGAAATTAACTTCGCAGACGTTAAGGGAGCGCTTTCAGATCGGCACGTTTAGCCTTAGCATTGATCCGGGTATATGAGACTGTCTTTTTAATTTAAATCTGACAGCAGGTACCATCTGGTTTCGCTGTCGCTTTTAGCACACAATCTAAAAAAGGCGCTTGCCACAACTAAACAATGTGAGTATAGAAACACAGGCCAAACTTACCTGAACACCAGCTTGGCAAAAAGTAAGCTTCACGTCCTCAAAGATTGTGACTTTTCTTTCTTTCTTTCTTATTTTAATCAGTCCTCTCCCCTTTGAAGACTATGTTCGATTCCTCCAAAAAAAATATTCTTGATTCCAACTCCTGCGGGGACTATTTTACATTTTATTTTTTGTCGTTGATCATTTGCTCTCCTGAATTAGCAAGAAGTGTGCGAGTGTGTGAGAGGGAGCAGAGCTTTCTGCAAGAGAAGAAGAAGAAGAAAAAAATGTACGTGTGACAAATTATGCTACCAAGAAACAACACATCATTATCCTTGGGCCTGGGGCTCAGTGAGTCGTAACGAGAGTAATAGGAAAACCACGGTTGGGGAGAGAAACGGTCGTGCATGGCCGGTGGAGAGAGACCGTGCAGGGGGATGGATGCTGGAGAGACTCGCAAAATTATGGCTCAAGGCTATTGTAAAAACTGTCGAGCGTAAATGACTGCGATTTCAAACATCTTTGGAAGAAAGGAAAGAGAGAGAGAGAGAAAAAGCGAGTCTCTCCCTCGCTCTTATGGAGAGAACCGTCAAGTTTTAGTGCGCATTGCTAATTAGTCAATTTCTCTCTGCCTTCACAGCCTGGCGACTTTGCTGCTGAGCTGAAACTGCTAATTTCTGGGACCAGCCTTTTTTTTGGCTGTGATCTGGATGGATGAATAGCTTGTCTCGCTACAGATGACAAAAACCTCTGCTTTAATCTCCATCGCCAAAATATTACCCTTCATCTCTTTCTGCTGCTGCTGCTGCTGCTCTGTGGATGGGAAGTGCTCTGTGCAATCTGCTAACTTTCGCGGCGCACCTGCAGCAGGCGGGCTTACTGGGCGCAGGAGAGAGGAGATAAGATTAAAAAATAAATAATGAAGTAAATAAATAGAACTTGTCCCTCCTTTGCACTGGTCTGCGTTCTTCACTGTGCAAAGCCATTTCCAAACTTTTATACCACTTTTCAGCGCATGGTCACAAGCATTAAATTGTATATAAAGTGTGTAGGCACGACATAATGATAACACAAATTCTGAACCACGGCATTTCCGATGCAAGTTCTTTTATGCCTGTGCAAATAAATCTTCAGCGGAAAACTGATCAACCAGATGTGTTTTTGCAATTATCATAAGCTACCATCCTTGAATCAAAGGGAAACTGTGAATACGCTAGACCATGGAGACTACTGTCAATCAAGCTATTCTGCTTTGGTATCACAGAGAAAAAATAATAAAATTGCATATGTATGTACAAATATATAATATTATATAAACAGAGAAGGCTACACACATTAGATGGGTTTACTATTATTGTATATTTTAATATTGTAGTATCATCAATAATACGTATTACACAGTAAGTAAACAGATTGAACAGTTTCTTCTTCATTTATTAACACTTTATCTTTACAAAATCAATGCTTTGGAGTGCAATCACATTCTACAGCCCAGCATCCAATAATGCATTCCAGAGTTGTAAGCTACCTTAACTTTCATTTGCAAGGAAACTCCGTTTTTAAGAAGGATAACAAAAATAAAATCGTAGTTACCTATTTTATCTATTATTTTATTGTTATTTTGTGAATGCTACATAGGACGTTTCCCTTTCTGTTAACTTTTCTCAAGATATCTCTCCTTCTCTGGGGGCAAATTGCCTTTACTTATATATTTTTTTTTTAAATCTGTGTTTTCTGATGGATTATGAATCTGTCTATTAGAAGTAAAGATCTAATCTGCTCATAAAAATGTAAGGGATGTTTAGCTAACATTACAACCTCCCATAAACAAAATCTCAATGTACTGTATGTTAAATAATTAACATTTACTTGATAAATTTACCTGGGGTATTTTGAAATCGATATATGCAATATCTGCTAAAGATATCAGCAGATCTCTCAGGTTTGGAATTGTTCACATAGGGTGACAAATGATTTTTGCTCAAGACATGAGTTATGTGTTATCTATTGGTATCAGCAAGGCAGCAGTGGCAGTGAAACCTGATGTCTATAATGAACTGACCCAGCCACAAGTCAGCAAACTGGTGCTTTTTTCCCCAAGCAGCAAGTCTAGCCACTATAGGATGTTACAGGGCATTTGGCCTGCACTGTTAAAGACCTGAACATGTTCTATAGGCTCCATGTCCAGGATTACCGCTAGTCAAGTTAAATAAAGCGTGACTATTCCTTCACTGGAGGAGTGGCACCAAATAAAGATAATGACTCTAGCACCATGATGACAAGCAAAGATTCAAGAGACAGAGCTGGCTGCTGCCCTGCTTCTATTTTTCTAAAACGCTCTTGGATGGCTAGGCGTCTCTCTATGAGAATAATCTGGTATTGTAATATTGTAAGCCACAGTTCGAATGGGATTCTTAATAATGTCTTCATCTGCAGGTCTGTCACACGCCTGCCAAGATGCCATGAAACCATAAGATCCAACAGAGGGGGGTGATGAACCTTTGCAGAACGTTTTTGATATTCTCCCACACTAGGACAAGGTCCATCATTGATCTTGTGCGTGCCAGTCACACCAGGCCTGCCGGTGTCTTATACTGTAGGCATGATGAGAAAACAGTAGTGTCGAGGCATCTGGGGCTGAAGAGATTTCTCAGGTCTGGGACTCTCGGGACCTGCTGCACTTGTCAGTGTTGCGCTGTGAGTTGTGAGTCACACAGTGCTTTAATCTAAGGCGGGCTCGATGGTGCTTGTTGCTCCTTGGATGTCAGGTGAGACAGGTGAGACACTATGAGATGTGAAGTCGTGAGGCCATTACCAGAGCTTTTTAATACAAGGACTCACAGCCATATCTCTTTCACTAGGCAGAACTCATTGACCTACTGTACTAACAGCCGGCAAAAGCTTAGAAAAACTCAAATAAACATGGAAAAGAAAAAAGATATATAATTGCGTGTCTACATTATCTGCAATTAGTTTGTCTTTATTTCTGTATCTAGTACAGTTCACCAGCCCTCTGCTATCATCATACTTGCCTCGCACAAACCAGTGCCTCCAACGCCTGCTTTTGGCTAATGGGATGGCATCCTGTACTGTGGGGGTGAGTGTTTCACTGGTGTCAGTCTGAAGCTTTCCTATTGCTTTGAAAGAAGTACAAGAATGTCTCTCTCCAGTAAAAAGACAAAACATGATCAGTTCTACTCATGCTCACGATGACTGTCTCTTCGTACCCCTATGAGTCTAGTTTTTCTCACATGAATGTGATAAAGGGCAACATATACTGTATACTGTAATTCCCCGAGCAGCAACACTGACTCTGAATAACACAAGCCTGCCTTCAGTCATACAGGCCAAGGGAAGTGCATTATTTTGTCTAAATTGACTGTTTAACTGCAATATCTATGACATGCATTCGATTCATTCATCAAACAGGGAAGGTAGCTGCTCCAGAGTGAATCTAAGTTGAAATGACTGAGACAGCTGTGATTGAGCATAAGATGAACAAGGCGCTTGCATTTTTTCTGTATATAGTACTGTATTTCCTTTTTGTGCATTTGCTCAAGTTATTTTTGGAGTTCTTTTTTGCACTGTGCTGTTGCTTACACACCAAGTATTCACAATACAATGTTAATGAATAGTCAGGCGACATTACTCATTTTAATATTTTTTCTTTCTATTTTGTTCTTTAACCTATCAGTACCTGGATGGGAGACCTCCTAGGACACATGCGGTCCATGTGGGTCCTAATGCCCCAGTATAGTGAATTGGCTTCATTACTCTGCTCTCCTCCCCACTGATAGCTGATGTGTGGTGAGCGTTCTGGCGCACTATGGCTGCCGTCGCATCATCCAGGTGGATGCTGCACATTGGTGGTGGTGGAGGGGAGTCCCCATTACCTGTAAAGTGCTTTGAGTGGAGTGTCCAGAAAAAGCGCCATATAAGTGTAAGCAATTATTATTATTATTATTATTATAGTGATGGGGACACTATACTGTAAACAGGTGCCGTGCTTCAGATGAGATGTAAAACTGAGGTCCTGACTCTCTGTCCTGGCGGGCATTAAAAATCCCTACTCTTTTTTAGAAACACCCTGGGATTTTTAATGCCCACCGAGAGTCAGGACCTCAGTTTTACATCTCATCTGAAGCACGGCACCTGTTTACAGTATAGTGTCCCCATCACTATACTGGGGCATTAGGACCCACATGGACCGCATGTGTCCTAGGAGGTCTCCCATCCAGGTACTGACCAGGCTCACACCTGCTTAATAATGTTAATGTTGCTTTATTAGCCCCATACAATTTCTTGCATTAGGAATTAGTCTTTTCGCATACCCCAGCTTGCTCTCCATGAGACACTGACACACAGACAGGGAGAGAAGCTTGGGGTCAGAGCGCAGGGTCAGCCATTGTAGAGCACCCCTGGAGCAGTTGGGGTTAAGGGCCTTGCTCAGGGGCCCAACAAAGTAGAATTCCTCTGCCGGTTGTGGGATTTGAACCGGCAACCTTCCAGTCACAGGCATAGATCCTTAGCCACAGAGCTAGTTGGTGGGTAGCCAGCTGTGAGTTGCAGGGTGATATAGCTTTTACTAGAAAATGTTACTCAACATGGGGACTAAAATGGGACCATTGTACGCATGCTGATTTTCAGAATCTGTTGAAAAATGTTAAAATGAAAAAAAAACTAAAACAACAGCACCACAGCATTCATTTACAGTATGGTATCTTTGGTATCTCTGTAAGTTCCCGTGAAGCATTGTAACACTTATTTCAAGTAGTAGCAAAGTTCCATCCAGCTTTGGCAAACACATGGAGCTGTTTAAAACCTGGCAACAGTTTTTAATTCTTTGGCTTTTCTGTCACAGTTTCAGGTTCCGCTCTTAACACAAGCAAACACCCCTAGATGGCTTGCACACTCCTTATACCCCGCTTTTAAGATTCAGTCACATTTGCAGCAATAATCAAATAATTAATAAGCAACTAATTCAATCAAAAGACAGAAAATGTTGTTTTAAAAAATTGGTTTTCCAAAGGAAGAAAGGCTTTACAGATAAGAACAAGAAACTTCTGTGTGATAAAAGAAGTTCTCTGCTCCTCAGCCACTGTTTCAGAAGAAGAACATTGGTAGCTGAGGAGCAGAGCGTAATCCTAAAAAAATAGCTATTTAAAACACCACCACTGATGTCAGGTAGAAGGGACGGGCACCTAAAAGACTACTTGGCCAAGTTTGGACTGTTGTGTAACTTGTTTGTGTCCCTTATGGAAGTTTTCTTTTGTTGTGTTCCTTTTCTGAAGTAAAGAGATGGTGATTCTTATCTTAGTGCAACTGCTAGCAGAATCGTATTAGAATTATTGATTCTAGCTGTTTTCTGGTGGTCTGTCATTGCACTGGTGGTTTGAGGGAATTGAACGGCCTCTATGGGGAGAAGGGTTCTAGTACCTGTGTATTTGCACAATTAAATAGGGGACACAGTTGGCTACAGTTCCCAAAAAGTGTCTCTACTATGAAAGGTACACAAAAGTTTTGATTGTGGTTTTTCTGCTCGGTGGTTACGTTTTATTTGTAAACAGCTGAAGCATCTTTGTCTGAAATGCCCTGAAACAACTCTAGGACTAGATCTTGTGCAGGAGGAGATTAGAGAGAGACTAAAAAAAGAACAGTGGTCCTATATACTCCTTATTTCTATTTTGCTGTTTCAAATGATCCAAATCTTGCTGATATATGATTATATAAACAAAACTCTTTATTGGTATACAACATTGTGTGGCATTCAATACCACACTGCAGCCAGTGTAATGAAAAATATAATATAAAATATATAAATATAAACCCCATATAATAACGAGGTTCCATTCGAGTTTTACCTGAATAATTTCAAAGCATTTGCAAAACAAACATACCAAGCCCCACCACAGCTCAAGTTTCATTTCTAGGCAATAAAACAGGTTAGAGATCTTCATGAAATAATGGATGATCTTGTGAATCAAATCAAAGCTTTTACAGACTGGTGTGAACAAATGATGAAACTAGAGGCAAAATGAAGACTCAGGTAGAACAGGAGGTAGAGGATGGATGTGATTTCTTATCTAATCCTGAGCAACATTAGCCCCAGTGGTCGATACCACTCCTCTTATCAGAGATGAAGATGAAGTGAAGAGAAGTGGTGTCACGTGAGTGGTATGGCAGAGGAGAGGCCCTTGCCGAGGACTGATCATCAGCTGATAATAACATCTGTGGGGCCGGGACATCTACCTTGACATATAACTGTGTCTGACAGCGATCCATCAAAACCTTCCATTTTGCATGTTCAGGAAACCTGCGTATTTCTGGATTCTGGATCTGGATGAGGCTTGACCTCAGGAAACCCGTACCGTCTGCGCAACAGAAGACATCTGTGCTTGCTGAATCACTTACTGATCACAGTTAAGACACAGCCGGGACTGTGACATTGAACACCAAGAGAGGAACAGAGCAGCATGACACGCGCCTTGTTAGAAGTTCCAGAAAAACTGCTCTCCTGGGATGGGACGTCTTATTGAAATATGGGGCCATAATTGATGCAACACAAGGTTACGTAAGTTTATAGTAGCAAACTTTTCCACTCCAGTGAGTGCGTCAGGTTGCTCCCATTAGCTGTAATGCAGCTATTTTGCTATCAATCACAATTCCTGCAATGACACTGTTTACAGTCACTGTGTGCCTTGAGTCTCCTTCTCAGCATAGAGGCATCCCCCATGACTGAACCCCCTGAGCCCTTTGAACCTTGCTTTCTTGAAAACCAAGAAGGCCTCATTGCCAGAAATACAGTATTTCCACAGAAGCAGCAAATGGCTACAGCATTTAATCTTTCACAACACAAATGAAGATGTTCGTCTTCGCACTGGCCCCTGCATTGCTCAGTTTTATACTGACAAATTAGATTCTTAGATTCAATCAAAATCCATATAGTGGAGAATCAATACTGCCACTTGTTAATCTCTTTCAATGTGCTCTGTATGACAAAGACAGAAAACAAGTTGAGCCATTGCTTACAGTGTACAATTTCAGCAAAGAGCCAGTGGACTAATATTAATTGATTCACCATCAGTTAAGCCAATACCATTAGTCAATCATCTTATCATTCCTCCCCAGCTTTTAGTAGGGGATCAAAAGCCAGTGGACCATGTGCTTCAGAATCACAAGAGAAAAAAGATGGAAGCAGGAAACTACAGCTAACTTGTGCTTCCACCCATGACCCACATACTCTTCCTCAGGTTGATGGCACCCTTGACACATTAGCTGGTACTTCTATCTACCTATGCATTGGCACGTAGTGATGGAAGAAGCTAGCACCGAGAAGACAGGTTTTAATACTGGGTGGATTTTATCAATTTAAAGTACTAGACCTCTATAATGCACCACCAATATTTCAGTGCCTCATGACACTGGTTTTGCAGAGGCTTCATTGTATAATATGCCACACAAACGTTATTGTTTTCAGAACTTCATTGAACCATCATCTGAGACACCTACAGGAAGTGTTTACAAGGTTTTAAAATGCTGGCCTGAAACTGAGGCCTGACTAGTGCAGTTTTAGGTTGAAGGTTATCCTCCTGGGACATGTTATCCCCCAAAACACAAAGCATGTGAAACCCTGATCTCACCCTACCTCGCCTACCCAGGTGATGGCCTTTCTGGGACTTTCCTCCTATAAGAGAAAATGTGTTAAAGATTTTTTGATGAAGGCCATACACAAGCATTTTCCATTTCTATGCACTGATGAAATACTTTAACCCATCCTCCTTTAAAGTCCTTTTCAGATTCAAACAACGTTTCATTTTCTACACAGATACCTTGGTAATGGATTAGCTCAGCTCTGACAGAATCAAGAGAAAGTCATTGCATATGAGAGTTATGTCTTGATTGGTCAGAACATTAATCGACCACTTATGACAAGGAGCTTTGGGTAACTGTCTGGTGTGTCAGACTTTTTTGGTATTATCTCTAAAGAAAACCCCTTCACAATTAAAACAGACCATAAACAAAAACAGATTATCGTGCAGAAAATTCCTGTAAACATTAATCCAACTGGATGCAGAGGAAGATGGGCCTTCCAGCAGATTGTGCAGCATCACAAAAGTGCATATCATTCCAATACTGATGCTCTTTCAAGGAAAGTTTGAAAGTTTTTTCTTGAAGGTTTGTTTTCACTCCCAATGTCAGCAATGCACACGCTGGTGTAAAATACCAGATGATATCATGGCCAAATCTATCTGCTTTCGCTGTTAACACTTGCCATGTTGTGGGTGAGCTACAGTCAATTTGTAGGGACATTTATCGACAGCAGTGAGGTGACACCATCTTTCAGGCCATCATGAAATGTAAGAGGAGTGTCCATCACGCACTGTACAGGAAACCTAAGGATGTTACTCCAGCGCTAAGGAAACTGTGGAGGCCATATGCTAGCCTTGTCCAAAGAAATGGACTATTACATAGCATGAAGCCTGCAGCCAAAGGTGAGGATCCAGTTGGCAAGGTGATGATGCCTCAAGCCTTAGTACCAGTTGATCTCACTTGCTGACTTGCTGGGTCAAGATTCTGCAGGGCATCTTGGGGTTCAAAAAGCTCTTGCTAGTGCTAAGAGCCTCTATCATCCACCATCCATGTCTAAGGAGACTGAGGACTTTGGGGGAAACTGTCAACCTTGCCAAACATGGACATTACCCACTTTGCATCACAGTGCTCCCATTTAGACCATTGAAGCCTCCCAATCTTTTTAGACAGTTACAGCTGATCTCAGTGCTATCTGCCTGTCACATGACAGGGTAACCAATATGTGTTTGCTGTCATTGACAGCATTCAGTTCAGTGGGTTACCACAGCTACAAAATGTCTATATCGTTGAACATGCTGTACTGTAAATGAACCTACACCAGTCACACCAGTATGCTTTGATAGTACAATCAAGACAATTGCATCCACCGGCATCTCTTCTTTCCAGCACTGGCCTTGTCCTGCTTGCTAAAGCAGAGCACAGATAAACCTCTCCCATCATTACACCGGAAACTACCATCTACACCTGCTTTGCCTGTCCCTCAGAACAACAGTGTTTTAGCACCACTGCCAGGAAATTGCAGGGAACACATAGTGGTGGAAAAGTTATCACACCTTCTTATCTCAAGGACTGTAAATGGACCGAATGTGAAACTTTAGGTATTTGGGTCTTAACCCACCAAACAAATGCTAGTTGAATTATTTTGTAGTGTGCAATGTGCTAATTTAATTACGTTTAGCAATAGAAAATAGAAACGTGAATGTTTCTCAGTAAGAGGCAGACATATACTGTTGAAGACTGAGAATTGTATTATTCTAATGTGTTCTTTGCTTTGTGGACTTGTGTTAGAGGAATAGAGTCCTTCATTAATTTCAAAATAAAATAAGGACTAGATCTCATGTGAGAGATACTGCAGTTACTAGTTTCGAGCAGAGAGTCTAAAGAAGCTGTGCTTTAATTAATGTGTAGTACAGGACCTTACAAAGCCACTAAACCTGCTGCAGTGTTTTTAGAGGCCACTGTAAATACAGTTGTATTATGATGGTGCATGCATGTAACATGACATGAAAGATTGGTTAAACAACATTAGATAATCATGAGAATCACAAAATGTATACCATGGTCTAGGTACTAATGAGCTTCTTGACACCATACAGTTTACTACCAACCACAACATTTCACATCCAGAAATACCAAAAACTGTAGAATCCCATAAATTAATGGCAGGTTATGGAATTTGGAACATAGGCGTACTACATAACAAATCTAAAATGTGTTTTAATAATTGCAATCCTGTTTCTTTCCCCATAGGTCAGTTAGCTGTGTGTAGCCTTGAGGTAGTTCCTATAGTACATAAAAACACATTTGAAAGGTGGCACTTTCTAATGATTTCAGGACATATTTGAGGAAATTTCTGGGAATTAATTAAAATTAAATTAAAAATTAAAATCACAGAGTCCATCACTGATAGACCACAATCTGAGATACCTCGAGTCATGAAACTACGATTGGTGGGGAGGTCCGAGTGTGATGATCTGGGCAGGAGTGCGTAGTTGTACAGTACTCCATTTGTAGTGATCGACGGCTGAAAAACAACATTTTGCATGCCCGAAAATTAGCACTTCATTACAACTAAAGACTTCTAACACTAAAACTAAGGGAATATGGCTGCCTTTTGCTTCATATTCACTTGAAATATTCATATTTATATTTATGACTGTTATATTTTAATGTATTTGCACCGCAACTGCGCAGCGTACAGGTAGTTTGAGGACACGTATTAAGAGACCGGATATGACGTAACCGGCCCGCGAAAAAGTTTCTGTAGGAAAACAAACCAGCTCAGCTCGTGAAAGCAGCTCTACGTGTCGTGTCTTTGTATACACAACCATGACGGTTACCCGAAATGGATGAAAAAGGTAAGTGACCTTGACACTCTGTTTTGTAAGTAAAAAGGTCTGTGAAATTCCTTTGCTGTTTAGGGCTCGGTTCGTGATTTTTAGCACAATTATTATGTATTATTATCTTTGGGTGTCACCTGTATCGTGTAAACGTCAACACGCATCTTACACTTAAAAGCTGTAAGCTATAAGCTGTAAGGAACTTTTAAAGGGAGCGTTTGTAAATTGAACAGTACGATACTGTATGAATTATACATTTAATAACTTTTAAAGCTCTGTGTGCTGTGAAAATTCACCTTTGTAATGAGTGCCGTGCGCTTATTTAAGTGTTTTGGGGGGATCTTACAGTATAACTACCTGACTAGCTTTCTTGCTGATCTCCTAGTTTCTTTCAGTACAAAATAACTTTCCCTTTAGGTTTGTATTCCTGCCCGTATTTTCAGCACGTCAGCAGTGGGTCACGGCAGGTCAGATTGACTGGAGATGTGTATGTTCTGCCTTGCGTCACACCTGATTGAAGAGGTCTATACAGAGTAACCCAAGCAGTATTTTCATCAGGCCTCACATTTCTCTATACATTCTAAGACCACAGTACAGCAGGACTGGGCTTGTTTCCTGATTTGGGGGAGATTGAAATAATGATAAAAAGAAAATGCACTTAAATGATTTATTTAATAAATTTAAATATGACAAAAATGCCACATTATTCAAAGTGTTCGGATTGTAAATGTGATGGGAAGTTGCTGTTTGTTAACTGAGGAAAAAAACTAACAGGTAGTCTTTTGTGTAATGTTGGGACAGCAGAGAAGTCTGAAACTACAACAAAAACTTCTCAGCACTGCACCGAACAAGTTGCCCTATTTTATCCATACTGTATACTACCTGATTCCTGATCATCCATTGTTCCAGTGGCACAGAAATATTTAATTTGAGATCTTGCACTTAAAAAAAAGCCACTGTAGTATTTTCTTCCCCTGTGTAATTCTTCTGTAAGACTCTTTTCCAGCTTCAGTTCAAACGCTATTATTTGTTGTGTAATCCCAATCGTTGTGTAATGTTTCCTTGGACTCAAAGCAACCTTTTTCCTGCCTCTTCATTTCAATCTCTTTCTTTCTGTTTTAAAATTAATTTTAATTTACATGTAACAAAGATACATAAAATCTGAAATGAATTACATTAAAGAAAAACAAACTGTTTCATATAAGAAGCAGATTTTTGTCATTAATAATAATCTAATAATATACATATGTATTTGTTATGATAATATAAACCTTGTTTCTTTGGAACAGTCCACATCTGCAGCGTGAGTCCATAGTTTTTGAAAATCCATTTTGCACGTGTGTATCTCCAAACTAAGATGATCTAACGTTGTCTTAATCCAAAGGGCATACAGAGGAGGATCCATATCTTTCCAATTAACCAAGATTTTTTGGGATGTTACTAAAAAGAGCAAAGTTAGCGGTAATTCAATAGATATCAGTTTACAATTGGAAAAGTCACCCGGTAACATCATTTGGGGAGATTAATGAAATGGAAAGTGTAAAATTAATTTAGAGTATTTTAGTTACTTCGTTACAAAAACTTCGTTGAAAATCTTAGGACAAACAATAAATGTAAGTAAGATTGCCTTATGATTTGCTACAATTTTGTGGCCTTTCTCAAACATTCTGATTTGTTTTTCTCCAAGTCTGAGCAGTGAAAAGATTTCCAGAATAGTATTAAAAAAATAGGTTCATGTAGCAGCAGCTTAGCTTTTGAAGTAAACAAGTTTTGATTCTGTTAAAGCAAACAGGTTCATAAAGAACATTACAAAGAAACATAGCGATGCTTGTCTATTGGTACCTGCTATGAAGAAGCTATGGGTTTCCCTACCATGATAAGACTGACAGCTAAACTCTGATACCTGATCCTCTACTGCACTGTTTCACCAAAAATACAAAAGGCGCTACCCATAGAGAGCATTCTGTTCAGGTGTTCATCACACCACACTTGACACAAATAAATACATTTGTACAGTTCTGTAGTGAAGTCATGTTCCTCAGCCCCTTCATACAATCCCAGGCAGAAGATTTTAATTTTGCATTTCTAAAATAAGTTGATATTTTGTTTGTTGCAAATAGGACATAGGAAATGATATCTAGTAGGACAGAAGAGACAAAAATATTCTAGGTATTTTTAGAATATTTTGATTTTTTTTTAAAATGTTGTTCATCCAGTTCTTTTAAAAAATGGTCTTTAAAAGTGGTGTGATTGAGTTGGATTCGGGGATTTCAATAAATGACCTTCAGCCTTAGTGAAGAATGCAACCTAGTGATGCGGTAATGGTCACACATTAAAACTACTGGTGTGGAGCATGATTAGGTAACGATTGAACAAACTGGTTACCATTTTAACAGCCTTTACTAAAAGCTAATAATTTCACAAGAGCAAACTGCACATCATAAAGCACTGCTTAGTAGGCTGTTTTCCTCCCTTCTGTTTACAATTGTTAGATTTTGCTGGAATCTGTATTCAGTACAAATTGCCCTTACTGAAGTAAACACATAAAGGACATTCTGTTTTATTTAATGAAAAAATCTCATTGGTGTTTAATTTCCCATCTTAAAATCTCTGTTATATATATTACACTCCAACAAACACAAATACCTTTTATAATGATGTTAATGAACGAATAAACAACTATGATGACCAGTAATTTACCTTTCTAATTGTATTATAGTCCACATACAGTAGAGTTTGGCAAAGGAAAGTTTAGGTAAATGTAAAAAGGCAGTGATGTCTACAGGAGTGGCTAGGTGATGACTGGCGTAGCTGAGCTTGTCCGTCAGTGTGTCCTCACCCTGCTACGCAGTGATCTGTGAGTTTGCAGAGCTGCTAGTGAGAGTCAGATGATTCCTGCAGAGACACACAGAGTGAGGAATGGCGTAGGCCTCTAATGTTTGGAGGAAAATGTGCCATGATACTCGTCCCCCCTGATATTATACAGTATATGCATGTGAGGGCTGACTGTAACGGTGAGCTGAGCTCAGATCAGTGGATATACTGTACAAAAAAAAAATCTCCAGTGATTCCAAATGAAAACATGTACAGATGGGTGAAAATCTACAGGGTGAAATATGCCAGGATTGCAAAATAAGAACATGAGAAAAGATCACAAAAAGGCCAATATGGTTTCTAGTGATTAATTCACCTGAGGATCTTGTGCAGCCTTTTCTTAAAGAAGCCAAGGAATTAAAATTGACAACAACGGATTAGTTTGTTTTTAGACCTCTGTGAGCTTTTGGATGATGAAGTGTCTCCTGCTCCTTAGTTTCCTTTGGGCCCTCTGGTTTGTGCTTCATGGTGGAATTTGATTGACTTTGTTACTGCCTTTCAGGATTTTGAATACTTGAATCCCCCTCTTGATCCACTCTGCTCAAAGCTAGCAATATTCAGTTGTTTTAACCCGTCAGTGTAATATAGTCCTTTAGGCCTGGGAATGCATCTGATTCATGTTCTCTGGACTGATCCAAGAGCAACAATATTTATCGTAATATGGTGACCAGTAAATACTCTGAATGGGGTTTTGCTAGTACATTGTACAATCTTAACATAACTGTATGTTTAAACTGGAACCCAGTAGCCCAATCTATCAAGGTTTGACTGAAGTACTAAATAGTTTATACTTGTGCAAAACGAATTTATCTTTTTTACTTTTACAAAAGTTAAATGCATTATTGTAGAATAAGTGCATTATTGTTGAAGTTATTGTAAGTAATTATTCTTTACAGTATTTTTTAAGATACAAAAGAGGATGGATTAAATTGCAGACTCATGATGGTACTGTAACTCATTTTGTCATTTTTTTCCTGAAAGGTGAATGTTCAGGTATTTACCAAACAAGTTAATAACCTTATGAGCTAGATATCAAGTAGGCACTGTAATAAAATTATGTTTTGTAAAAAACGGAATGGTACTTTTCAAGAACAGACAAAAGGGCATTGCATAAAGAATTCTTTAGTTTATTCAACGGACATATAAAACCTTAACAACTACATGTTCATCAATAAAGCACGGTTGAAACTCTAAATGATACCTGAAAATTAAAGTGCAGAAGGCATAACAGAATGGGATACTTTGCAAAGGTTTGAGTATTTAAGTATACTCCTGTCTGTTTTGGCTTAACCCACTTGGTTAAGAGCTACAGGTAGCCTTCTGACCACAGGAGGAGGAGGCTCGACCCCCCTTTCAGAGAGATGAGATGACCAAGGGGCGGCTGGAAAGGTGGAGAGGGGGTGGGGACAGGATGAATGCAAAACAATGCGAGGGGAAGTCTGTGCTTGAGCTAGAGATAGATACAGCTCATATAGCTTTGTGCAGAATAGAATGATCGTATTAATTCAAAATGCAAGACTGTTTCTTATCATTTTTAAGCTCCAAATTGTTCATATACTGTGAATTCTGGTAGAAAGTTATTTTGACTTTAAAACTGTGAATGCATGCATACATTGGAGTACTTGCTGTTCCAGCATGTGTAAGGCCAGTATGAAAAAAATAATTTTCAATTATTTTTTTTTACCAGCTTTCCAGTGAAATATGGAGGTCTTCAGTGTTCCCCACTTCATATTAGATAAGTCCTATTTTTAACAGTAAGTTGGTGCATAAATGTTAATTTTCTAAATGCTCTACTCTTTTCCACGATGGCAATGATAATTTAAGAACCACTCAAACAAACACAATAAAGTAAAAAGTTTATTATACTCCCATAATCTTCCTAATCATTTATTGTGTCTTTGAAATATTAAAGGGTGTGAATTAATTTATTGGCCCTGGTGGAACAATAGCTCTACCTACAAACTAACAATAAACGATTCTTGAATAATTCATGGTGTACCTGCATGTCATGAAATATTACTGAGCCACTGGCTTTGTCTGAGAGGTTTTGCGTGTGTATGTGTTTGTGATTTCTGTCTCACATAAAAATCAACTTTTGGCATGTTTACTGTCCCTGCACAGAGTCTCTGTATGATTGCTAAGGGTGAGGAAATGCAGAATTGAAGATGGGATAGAGAACATTAATTTTGTGAAATGGATTGTATTTATGATGTCATCACAGTGTGGGAGCCACGTTGTTAAAAATTGAAGCACTTCAGTGGTGGTCAGGGAGCTGCATATGATGATTCTTGAAAATCATAACTGATAAAGAGAAACAAGCAAATACTGGTCATGAACAAAAGACTAAATAACATACAGTACACACATTCACTGTCATATTGTGAAAACAATAGATTTCTCTGTTTTGCCATTAATGTATTATGTAGGCAGATTAAAGGTGAACTTGGGGATCTATAATAAATGCACATGAAATTGGGCTCAGTATCTATACCCTGCTGTTACCAAACCCCTACTTCTTGCATGTGTTTATACGATCGCGCGATACCACAAGCTATCAAAAAAACATCACACTTTCAAGTGTTTCCCAAAGGTCTTTTCAAAATCAGTACTCAGGATATGAATCATAATTGGCTAAAAGATTAACATACATTTGACAATCTCAAGCCATCTCTTAACCTGTTCACAGAAAGTCAGTTATCCAGATTAGGAAGTTTATGTCTCACCAAAGTGTTTGCAAAAGGAAGGCTAATGATATAAAGATGTTTTCTACTATCATCTTGCCACATTCTGTGCCTGTTTTCGTATTCATGTATGTATTCATCAAGGACTTTGTTTTATCTTATTTGGCAGTACAGTACTTGCCCCTCGTGTACCTAGTGACTCCAAACCATGATACATGAATATGTATTTTTGTCTAAACAGATCAATGTGTTTTAAACAAATAAATATCCTCTTAAACACTCCCCAGAGCTCTAGGGATACTAGGACATGTGTCTTCAGCTGTTGGTGATGGGACTAGAATATCATTTTTTTTCTTAAGAGGATCCCAGCAGCAGAGGTATAACATAGTGCAGATATTCAAGCTTCTATTTCTATATATTTATTTTGACATTGTACAATTTTAATTTCAATAGTTTTCAAAAGGGCATTAATAGCTACTTTCTCTGTATTACCTGTTTAAATGAAATAGGTTGTTTTTATTTTTGCATTCTTCTTTGTAAACACATAGCATTCCAAAAACGTGATTCCTCCAGGAATGTTTGAGAGATTTTGATTCTATGTTCCTTTCTTTCTAAAGTCATGTACATAGGGGTGAATTCATGTGTAGTAAATGGGACATAGCCAATCAAAACCTGAAGGTTAGCCACATGCTGAGATAACAGAACTTTGCTTGTCATTTTGCAAATGATACTCCAGGTGGTTAAAGTGTTTCAATTTACTTGAGCAAATAAAGAAACATAGGATCTAATAAAGCTAGTATCTCTGTCCTACACAGATCCACTCACCAGTTCTTATATACAATATAGGTACTTTCAAGAATGGAGGTGTACTATATTTCTTTTAATTACAATACTACAAATAACAATAAATATTACAGATATAATGATATTTGTATATAAATCGCATTAATTCTACAATAAACAGAGATAGTGATCTTATAGCTATTTGAGGTTCATGTTTTTGAGGTGTCACATTGGACATTGATAAAGGATACGTTTTTTCATTACAAAACTCCTATCTGTAAACAAATCAGAAAACATAATTGCTTTGTTTGCATGCAATATTGAAATAATGTGATCATTTTTTGTTTTTGTTTTTCTCAAAAATGGTGTAATGGTATTTCATAGAGAAATGAAACGTCTTACAATTTTTCCAAAGATGTATTGGATACATTACACTCATTGATAAAGGTTAGAATCAGTGTTGTGCTTTGAGACATGCCACCTTGAATGAGAATGTATTTGAGCCCTTTTCAGTGTTCATGGTTTTAGCACTAACGGACAATTTAGACTTCACTTTACTTCACATAGGAACTGTAGATGGTTCCACGATCAAACAGCTGCTGAAATAATCTGTACCAACATAAAACTAGTTTGGTGGATTTCAAAATAGCCTTCAGTCCTGAAATATTTTATCTGGATGTGTTCACCATTTCTTAACCGTAGCTTAATGGCACACCAATACAGAATGATAGTTTTTATAATGCGATTCTGCATTGCTTATATTTTCATTTTGTTTAGAAGATTTCAGTGTTTTTGCTTGTGTATAATGTATGTTCTAACCCTTTCAGAACTGGTTGCTTAGAGAAACAGCAAAGCTGAGGAAAAGATATAATTAACCCTTTCACAGCTAATTGCCTAGTGAAACAGCAAAACTGGAAAAAAAACATTTTGTGCCTGACCTCAAAGAGAAGAAAGTATTTATCAAAAACGGTACAGGTTTTGGGATTAGTTTCCATGTGTTTTTATTCCAAATCTCGTTTTTTCTTTTTGAAAAAGGATCTTTGGCTAATTTGCATTGTGGAGCAATTCTCAGCCATTTGCATCAGAGAACAGACAAGGTGGTTGTAAAGTCAACAAGCCTATTATGAACATTCTAAGAAATGAACCATTGAGCACAGGGCTATGAAATTTGGAACCACATGAAACTCACTGGATTGAGCTCTTTAGATCTTAAAGTCAGTTTATGTTATTAGTGAAAAACCACTCTGTGCTTACCGGGAGACTGATCTTAAAAATCCTGTTTTTGGTGTTACATGAGAAACGCTCACAGTATACGACAAGACCTTCAGTAATTTCTCTGTTTGTATAGAAATTGCTGAAACTCTTTTATTCCATGATTGTACAAAAGTAAAATCTAGAGATGTAACATGTATTTTTGGTGCTGTACGACTCTGTTGGAGCTGCATAGCTTTACTGTGTTTAACAGCCGTAAGGGTAAATTGTGACAGATTTTGATTTGATATGGTCAGAGCTGAAGGCTCATGGATGAGAGACATGATTGACCAGACAAAATACAGAAGACCTCCCAGGTTTTGAAAGTGGCGCAGCCACCAGCCAAGAGAAGTAGGACTGCAGACTCCTGTGGCAACATGGAGGAAACACATTTCTAAGTTCCCTTACAGACTCAAAACTGTATAATTTCACCCATCCATCCATTTAGGGTAATCTTGCCATGCACCCATTGCCTGCCAGTTCTCCCTCCCCCACAACCCTGTACTGAATAAATTGGTTTAGAGAATGGATGGATGGTATTTTACTTTATTCTTTATGCTGCTGTTGTTATACTGAATTGTTATCTCTCTATTAGTGTTTCTGATTGGTTTATTTAATCTGTGCTTTTAATTCATTGCACTTCTTTTCTACAATTGGATCATGTTTTTAATCTGTTTATGAAGTCCCTTCTTTCTCCTCATATTTTTTTCCATTATTACAATATTTGGACCATGGCCTCAAATCAAAGCCATTCCTAGCCTTTGATGTCCTTTGAAGTGGGATTAATTGATTTCTGTGCTTTAAGCACAACATCTAAAAACTGTTCATCCATCATCTATTTTCTGCTGATATCCTGTTTAATTCTAGTTCTCTAAAGCTCTGTCTCATTCTTTCAGATCAGTACATTTATTTTTATCTCTGAATACTTAACCACCACATCAAAGCATTTACTATATAAAGCAGAAGTTTTACAATTTGATAATTGTGGAAATAACCCATTTATGTCCCATGCTATTTTAAGTGTGGTACAAAGTCTAAATTTCCACTGAGAGACCATCTAATGTAGATTGTTTTTTTTCATTTTAAAACTTACTTCATTAAACAATCAATGACACACCAAACCGGTTCCATCTCATTTCCTCCAGAGCCAGAATTAAATAAAAATAAGGTTTCCTTTTTTGTCAAGGCTTTACTATTGTGACCTTACACGCACAGTACTTATTCACCACCTGCAACCTCCATAGAAGATTTTCCAACATCCATAAATTTACAGGTCAGTAAAAATGTTTAATTTAAATGCTCAATTTGTCTATAAATACACAAACTGCAAAATATGTCCATAATTCATGATGCAGCAACAGAATACTTCTACCATTCTGTAACCATTCATTGTGCTGTGAGCCTAATTGCTTGCATGCTGTTTGGTAATGTCTGGGTGTGACCTGGAGCACCACATTAAGTTGCTTCTGTATCTACAAACATCATCACATCACTTTCAATAACTACTTCGGAGTTCCGGCTGCCCAGAGCCCACCCTGGGATGCACTGGGAGAATGGCAGGTTACACCCTGAATGTGGTGCCAGTCTATCGCACACACAGATGCAGACATGCACACACTCACACCAGGGCCAGTTTTCCCAGGAGCCAATTAACATGCCAGTGTGCCCATGGACTGTGGGAGGAAACCAGAGTACACTGACAAACCCAGTGCCCCAGCACGGCAAGGCAGCAATGCAATCCACTACAAACCATACATCAGTATGGTTCTTGTTTCTTAAACTGTCATATAATTATTCAGATTTGTCCTTGATATACAATAAATATTTTCATTACAGTACACACTGCTAGTGATGACATCACATCTACAGCTTAATTTAATCTGTAACAGAATTGCCTGTGGTGCTTTCTTTGGGCTTTTTAAGGCGATGTAGTCTTTTTGTTTTCTTCCTTACCTTCATGTTCTTTTTGTGTTTTGTGTGGTTAGACTACACCTGGGCTCATGAGCCGTTTATTTCAGTGAGTGAGATTTCCCCCGTACACTTGGTTTCATGAAAGAATATCGACTGCATGCATTCTGCACTTCTAGATGAACAGTTAAGAGGTTTACATGAGTCCCGAAAGAACTGCATTATCTACAGTATTAATCATATTAAATTAAATCATAATTTCCGACAAATGTTTTATGCAGATTTTTGTAAATAAAGTTAGTCTCTAAATTGATGCTTTAAATTCTGTTCTCTGCAGTAAATAACCTAGGAATGAAAAACATTCCTAGATCTTTCTTAGATAACAGTTCCCTTTTGCATAATGCGTATTGTTATAAAATCCAATATGTGCCATAATATGCTCCACAGTTAATCTGTACAAGCTTGGAACATTAAAAAGAATATAAAGTGGGTTCTTGAAATCTAAGGAAGAATAAATATGAAAGTGTTAAAAGGTAAATAAGCTAATCGCTAGTAAGTAGTACTGTAAGTCCACTCTGAAAGCTGAAAAAATGAAAGCTAGCTTTTCAGCTTCCAGCGATAAATAAACCTGAAAAAAAAAGCAACCATGAAACACCCACTAGCAATTGAAAGTCCCAGAAGCGATGGCTATGGTATTCATATCCCTTCTTCGGAGTAGAACAGTAATGGTGTGGATGAGCTAACAAGAAAACCACAGATCTGACATGTCAGGTTACAGGCCTGGAAGGAAAAATCCCCTGAGAACGGTACAGTGGCACAGGAACTCATCAAGATTATTGTACATTATCATGGTCAAAGCAGAAAGAGAGCTCATTCATTAGAACTGGAGAATAGAAAGGACTCCTGGGACTGTACCCAGAGTCGTTTTGAGGCACAAAACTTAACTAGATTTTTAAATAAAATATTAATGACATTCAGCAAGAGATAAAACTATTCAGTGGTGCCCGAAGATGCCCTGGTAACACTTGAGTTGGCTTCTGTATTCATCAGTGTCATGGTGAGGTAAGTTACTGCAGAAACCACGTGATCACCATGTCAACTTGGTGTTTTAGAGCTCTCTTTTGCTGAAACAGCCCTACTAATAGGTCTGCTGGTTTACCAAATGAGCAAGAGGGGCCTAATGTCCTCTCATTTGTAACCTTTCTTTTGCTCTTCAAGCAAAATGATGAATCAAGTTGTCAAAGTAATTATATAAAGGATAAATAATGAGAAAGTATGGAATTGAGGAAAAAGAATCCATCATTTCAGGATGCT
The DNA here is from genome assembly GCF_040954835.1 of Lepisosteus oculatus. Taxonomy (NCBI): domain Eukaryota; kingdom Metazoa; phylum Chordata; class Actinopteri; order Semionotiformes; family Lepisosteidae; genus Lepisosteus; species Lepisosteus oculatus. Next base: position 46,172,117 of record NC_090701.1, read on the forward strand.
AATAAGTTACAGAAACTGAATTTTTTTAAACAGTATTTTACAAACTGCCAATTTCTTTATGGTGCTTAAAATATCTTGATTACTACTGTAAATCTAATGGGGAATCAATTATCAAAAGTAACTTCTAATTACGACAAGTAATTGTCTCCTGACTCAACACTAAGAATGATAATCGGTGGTAAAAAGTTTAATAAGGTTTGTAGAACCTAAAAAAAAATTCTAAAGCAAAGATAAATTGTAAATGAAGATTTATACAAAAATTTCAGAATCTAATCAATAGTAACTAGTACTATAAGCCCACTCTCTAAGCCTACTCAGTATATTCGTAAAAAGGTGAAATACGATTTGTTAAGTGGGCCATATGTAACATTAAAATAATGCATGAAAAAATGTTTTTCAGCTCTATTGAAAGGCTGGGATATAATCAGGGATTCAATAGGGTTTTCTGTTGAATGTCCAGATTTGTAATAAAAATAAATTCTGTATTTAAAAAAATGATCTACTGAAACATCAAAGGATGGCATCACAGAAATGTTTCGATACCCATAGTTTACTGTAAATGGGGTAAATTGTGTATGGGGCTGTGTTTTAAATAATGCGTTTAAGTTGTTTTGTTTTCTATTCTACTGTAAACGTACCATGCTGCAGAATGTTCCAGTGGCGTCTGATAGAGTTTTGTGTTGGAGTGCCTGGTCAGTGCCATTCAGAATTCCTTTCTCCCAGTTCTTCCATCTCCTGGTCTCATGTGACGGAACTGTAATGAACACATGTGCATCCATGACAGATGTAAAGTAGAAGTCTGCTGAATGCTCTGACTCATTTCTGACAAAATCCAACTGCTTTTAGAGAATCAGAGAGTGAATGTCTCATAATATCTTGTTAAAATTGTACAAAGCATTAGTGAGATCTTTTATAATATTGTGTATAGTTTTTATCATCACGTTATGAAATGGATATTGCAGCTCCGAGGAGTTAAAAAACGCTAGTGGAGGTTTAGATAAACCAAACGTTTTATACCTTTCTTGCATCTGTGATTTTCATTGTCTTCTAATCTGAAAGATTTTGACACAACGGTTTACAAAACATTATGAGGGATAAACATTTATTTTTCCAAAGGTTTTTTTTTGTCTTTAATATCTTTGTTGGAGTTAAGTCTGTATACTCTCACAATTCTTCCACACTTTCTTAGTTTAAACATTTTCCTCAAACTGTGTTGTTTTCCACTGAGCATGTGCTTGTCGTGAGTGAATAATGAAACCGAATGTATGATAACAGATCTCCAAACTGAACTTACTATCACATTCACTGCTTGCAGATCTAGGGACCTTAATGCTGCAGGGGTGCAGATGGGGTGGAGGGAGGGGTATGAGGATGAAATGCAACGTGGGCGCTCATCAGCGAGATATTGATATGCAGCAGCGTGGAAGAGGTGAAATTAAGGATCTGAAGAAAGCTCCCGAACTTCTGTTGAAAATGCAGTTTTAGTAGTTTGGTGAGATCCTAATGCGGGTGACAGAGAGACAAAATGTGCAGTATAGATTAATGTCTTAAGTATTTGGTGAGACTTGCCTATCTGAGGGAATGGCAGCCTACTCGTGAGCCTATTATATTGTGAGGATTGAGCTGGGGAGCTGCTACAAGGGTGTAGATGGAGAGGTGGTAGAATGAGAGAGAGGAGATAGTCCTGGTTGTATTTATATACAAATTGTAGATGTGCAAGATTAAGATCTAACATTCCCCCCGAATCTCTGTTATAAACCCCCTTAGTATTAATTCTTATAACTGAGGATAAATTAATAACAGAACAGATTATAAAAAAAATCTGCAGCCGAGTTGACAGTTTTGTTCATCCATCCATCCATTATATGCAAACTTGATGAAGACACCATGGAATTGAACCCAGAGCCTCAGCGCTGCAATACATCAGTGGTAACTACGGCGCCCCCATGCCAATCGACAGCTCTAAATCTTGAGTTTTGATGTGGATTGAAATCGGGAGAATGCAAAGGATAATTTATTCATTCTTTTACTCAGTGCATCTCGGTTACCTTTTCAGTTATTTTTATTATCTTCCATTGTTCCCTTAGTAGAGGTCTGCTGGATATTGGACAGCTTTTTTTTTCCTAAATAACAGTTTTAAGGCAGAGAAGAGAAGACAGTGGAAGACTCATCAGTGGATTGTGTTTTAAAAGAGTTGATTAGATTTTTATTGTTTCAGGATCTGTCTCCATCAGCCAAAAGAAAAAAACAACAACAAGATACCTAACCTGTTACATATTTGAAGTGTTAAATTATTTTTCACTCCTGGAACTAAATGGCTCATTAAAAGCATCAAGGAATTCCATCCAAATGATAACCTTAATGACTCACCAGAGAACTATTTTAATGAGGATTCCTAAAGTGGGAAGGCTGAATTAGACTTTAGTAAAATGATCATAATTCCAGAAATGCTGATGGATAGACACAGGAGCAGAGAGTCCTGAGAGGAAAATATTTTAAAAGGCATAGAAAGTGACATTCAAGGGCTAGAAAAATTAATACTGTCTAGTTAAAGACAGTAAAACCCATAAAGTGATTGCTGAGCTTCAACTTGCAGGTTTTTTAATTGGAATCAAGACAAAATGAGGTCGTGATTGTTAATTGGAAATAGATTGGAAGTGATTGTATTGCATACTTGTAGAGTAACATCTTACAAAATAAATACGTGGCTTTGTGGCCTAGAGTTTTTTTACAGAATATACAGTAGATAGAAGATTATACTCAACATCAAACAATAGTAATGAAGAAATAAAGAGACTTAGAAAAAAGAAAAAAATACGTTCACCTACATTAAACTCTCCTTTTTAAGCAAATGCTTGCCATTTAAACCACAAATAAGAATTAAATTATATTTGGAATTTAATATACAGAAACAGAAAAGCAATAACATTTACTGCAAGTGGTGGTCATTACATTTTTTTATTTAATAATCAAAATGTGAACACATAACACAGAATATGTTCACGACTTGATAACTGAATTAGATCTTATTATTGTGCCACTTTTTGAACATTTGCACATTTTAACCAAACCTACGAGTATACAGTCACAGCAGTAAAATGAAAAGGCAACATATACTATTACACTATTAATGCCCCACAATTACTTGAAATAAAAAGGACATTTGTGGAAGCTAGTCTGCTCTTCAAAGTGTTATTTTTAAAACCAGAACATGATGTCCCCTGTTTCATCTTCTGCTTAAACAGAAAGTATAGATTTTATGCTAGGTCTTGCATAGTGCAGAAGTGATCGACACAACAATTTGTGTAGAATAAGTTTTTAATTTTTCTGTTGTTTTCCCATAATTGATCAGACTTTTTGCAAAACATTGAATGTAATATAAATCTTCAGAACGTAATATAAAAATGATAGTATGACAGTGCATGCTTTCTTACGACCCTCTCATCACGAGGTGCTGTGGCAGAGTGCACAAACGAAAAGTGCCCAGAAAGTGTTGACTCTGTCTAAAGCAGTTCAGTGACACCTTAAACTAATTTTCTCTCGCAGCTGTAGGCTGTGTACTGATATCGTCGATACCTGTCAGCGAATAGCACATTCAAGTGTATGCAGCGTACCTTAATGTGTCCAGTTGTCTTGTCATAGTGGGTCCTGCCAAAATATAATCTTTCTCAAACTTACATTGCCCTGCAAATGAGGGCGGCTCCCATGCGACTCAACAGGAAACGGCTGTGGTTTGGAGAAGGAGTTGAACCTATAGTGCAGTCCTCACCCACACGTTGGCGTCTAGGCTGGGCCATTAGCCGAGCCCAGTTGGAGGTTCCTCATATGAAGACACACGGTTGGGAAGTGCTCCTGGGTCTTTATCTACAGCACGTTTCTGGTGATGGATCACAAGCTCCTGTGGGCGTTGTGAAAAATGGCAGGAAGTCCTAGCACCTGAACAGCCAGAATAATTAACAAGCCCTGGTAACAAAAAAAAAAGAACAAAAATAATGACAAATTCCAGATTTTGAAAAGCAGAAGAAAAATGCTGAACCCTTGCCACTCAATGATACAACATTTCTCCAGACGTTTTTAATTGTTTATGCAGGGCGAAAATCTGTTGATTTCGGAAGCCTTAAGCCTAAAGTCCTGCTGTTTCTCCCACTGACATGCGTTGTTTACTATACATGATACCTCCATTCCTCAAGCACTGTGATAAAAAGAAAACACCATCTCAAAAAAAAAAAACCTAAATGGGTAGAGACAGAGAAATGGGTTATGGCCTACCCAAGCAGAAAGCAGATTTATCAACGAAATCAGGAAGATGTCTGAAGAAGACTGATGCCAGAGTGAATGATGAAGATGAGATTGTTGTCCTCTTAGACAATCAGGCATGAGTTGCGGGGAGCTAATTCAGCTGGTAAATTAATGCTCTAAAAACAGAGGGTATTGTGCACAACCAGGAATATGAGAGCATTATAAAAAGGCATGCTGTGCCTTCTGGTACAAAAAATATTGGTTGCACATCTTCCTGCAGTTAATGATGCACAGCACCCTAAAAACTTTGAGAAATCTGCATGGAGTGTAAGAAAAAACCTTCTTCTTTAAAGAATGGCTGGATATTTAGAGCTAATTACACAAATTACTGTGAAGTAAAGGCAAATGAAAATGTTAAAGAGAAAGGCTACATTTTCCATCTATAACAAAGCATCTTTATCTTCCTGATGTGGAAAGTTTGCCCTCTGTCACAGTGGTTGAGTCTTTATGTTGTTAGGGTGTCCCACTGCTTAAACAAATTGGATGCCTATATTTACTAGAAGGATTTTCCTTGAGTTCAGTATGAATATTTGCAGTCTGATTATTTTTTTTCTGAGTGCGCAAGAGACAATAGACATGAAAAAGGAAACCATATGACCATAATTGCAATATTTGATTGTTACTGAGGGGCGATTGTTGTTTTATTCAAATATCGAAATGAGAAAATAATTTTCAGAAAATAAAGCTGTCCTCGAATGAAATAATTCATTTTTCAAAAAAGCTATAGTCAATCGAGCAAACTTAAAAGTACAGATTCTACAAGAGAGCAATTCTCAGAGCAATGACTTTATTATATACAGTATATTGTATACATAATATTGTAAATATCCTCAAAAAGATAATTACAGCATTTGTTGAATATATAAATATATACAAAAACCCATTGACTTAAGTGCCCAGCAAATACAATGAAAGCTCATTGTGATAAAAGGGCTGGCTGATGTATTGTAGTCCACTAGCTTGGCTTTCACTTCAAGAAAGCAACCAAACCATAAAAATCAAACCAACACGAAAAACCATTCAGGATTCATTACATCTACTCTCCCACTGCCTTGTTCTGACATTAGAGGATGTTATTGTGGTCATTCCACAAAATAACCGTTTAAAGCTAAAGTCTAACAGCTTCAATGAATATGGCAAAACCACAGAAATAAAGGGTGGCCTTATTATCTCTTAGAAATACATAGGACACAAATGGAAGATAAAAGAGAAAAAGTCCACAATAAAATAAACTTTGAGTTTACACAGGTGATGGTGCTAATATCCTCCTAGACAAGGAAGGAAAGGGCACTGAATTCTGCAGTAACCTTTTTTTTAATATAACACAATTTCCATGTGCATATTTATGAATTCAGAAACTGCATAAATTCTGAGTAACTATAATTTTATGGCTGCATGAGATCCATGAATGCCTTACAATGAGCACATTGCAATAAAGCAAAGGAGAGATTTTATTCAACTATATATCTTTCAGTAAATAGCAAGGGCTTATACTGCATATTATGTAGGCAATACAAGTTAACATCACAACCAAGTGCGACAGTTAAAAGACACTTCAAAAAATACTCTAAACGTTGCTGTGCACATCTGAACTGTTGCATTATGTGCTGTCAGACCAATTCATATACAAAACCATTAACTCACGTCTACTACTGGTTTTATTATTTTCATGTGTGTGAGAAACGCACACATACATGCATGTAATGGTTGAATATAGGTTTACTGTTTTTATTAGAGAAGGAATGATATTTTCATCGTTGACTTAAAAATGCAGTTTCAAAAACTTTGGGTTCTGGATTTTTAAAACGAGGTTTTGTGATAAGCCTAGGCATATCGCCTCAAGGATACATATGGAAATATGAGCATTTCTAAGTTCTAGCTGGATATTAAAAGTAATAAAGATCATGATGGTTTGTGTTATTTTTAAGACGCTTTTGAGAGAAATTTAAAACAATGTAGAAAGGAAAAAAGGACTTAGCTCCTCCAAATTACCCTTTTTAATGACGAAATATTGTTATAATGTTGCTGTCATTTACTGAGGAGCATGGCTTGCTGACAGCTGCATGTACAGACAGTACTGTGTGTGTGGTGACCTCAGTCTCTCAATGACACCAAAGAACAATGAACAGCAGACATATCAGTGCACATATAAGGAGTGAAGACAAAACAGAGCTGTTCATCTGGTCCATGCGAAGAGATGAAAGGTGTTGCCAAACTGTAGTTTCAAAAATCATTAACATTTCTTTGTATAGTTCAGCCGTCTTTGAATACCCGTTTTATTCCTGTGGTTAAAAACAAAGCATTTAATTTAGTAAGCTTAGGGAAAATTGTGTTTAGCCCTTAAACTAATTAGATTTTTATTCTTTCATACTTACAATAAATGAATAAGACATGTAATAAGAAGAAAAATATTAAACATTGGATCTCAGTACTGCAAACTCTCCCAGGCATAATTCTTGGTGCCGCCTGCAGCAGAGAGCGTATGCTAAGAGGGAAAGTATTATTTTTCTAAATGGAAGGTGTCAGATGGTCACGGAAATGTGACTGCCTGTTCAAGATCACTGCTTCCCATCTGCAATTTGTGACGTGTGAAAGATTCTGCCCAAATGTGCTCACCAACTGGAAATCCTCAGCACTTTCTCTTATCATGGAAAACCAAGATAACCAGATGTTTACAGATCAGGGATCCTATCATATTAATATCATTGAGTCTGTGATATCATCTTGTTTGTAAATACATTTCCTCTACAAAATGTGGAGTATGACAAACCATCAAAGTGAAAGTTCCATTTTATTACCTAGGAGATATGCCAGTTACACAGAATGCAGAATTACATTTTTTTGTTTGTTTTTTTGCTATATAACATTCCTTCTATAGTCATGCTGGAAAAAAACAATTAATTCAATGTTAATTTATTATAATTTCACTATACTCTTGTCTTTATATTCCTGCTTTTCGCACATCTTCTGAGTTTGGTCATTTGTGTCATGGTGGCTCGCAAAACCTGGCTAGGAATTCGTTCTAGTGAAATATCAAGGTTTTATTTGTAAATTTTACAAAGTTAAAAATATTTTTTAATGTCTTCTTTAAAACATTCATTTGGGGATTTTGAGAACTACAGTATTTCATTTTTAGGAACTGACCCCAAAGATCTTTCAGCTGGGAGAGCAAAATACTATGTAGTGATCACGCATATACAGCCTCACAGCTTCAATAAAACAAACAGCTTCCCAGATCCTTTCCTGTATGTGTTTATTTCACTCCACGTTAAGACATTAGTTGAAAGCAGACATGCCAATAAAGATCATTTTGAAAAGAGATTTTCCTGGCTAGTTCCTGTTTTTTTTTCCAAAACACTTTTAATTCACCCCTTTTGGAATAAGTCCTGTTTTATCTCTACAAGGGCATCCTTTGTATTCCCAAAAACTGATAAAAAGCATTTTAACATTTTAACCATTTCATCCAATTTCCTAAAATTGGATGCTGACACAATCATCTTGTGAAAAACAGTAGCTCAGGAGACGAATTAGACTTGGTTTGCCTAATTAAAAATCTAAAGCCATAAAGCTTAAGAATCCTAAAGAGCTGAGTAGTGTTTTGTTTGGGGGGGGGGCTTTAATGTTTCATCAAAGCATAGCAAGCATTCTTGTCTTTGGTTAAAGTGGGGTCATTTTACTTTGTATATCCTGTCTGTGTGAATGCAGGTTACATACAGCAACATGGAAAAGAAGTATCTGCCTTTTCAATGCTAATCTATTCTTTGCAATCTAGCAAATACATGTATAGTCATTGGTGTGCATCTGGAGAGTACAATCAAATTCTGGAAATCTCTGAAGGAGCCGCCAGAGTATGCATAATAAAATATTTCACCTGCCAAGTCTTCAAAGAAAATACAATTACACTATGAAGATTTTTTTTGGTACTTTGCGGAAGTGTTGACATCTTGGGTGATCCTTCTTAAACATAAAAGCGTTATTTTATCACACACATATGAGAAAAGTGGGAAATGTATTCATGAGTCATGTCCACACTATGGGTCCTAGGATTCCCCCACTGAAAGAGTGCAGATGAAGGCTGTCTTGTCAGCACACAATGCTGAGAGGCAGGGAGGCATAAGAATTGTTATAATGTTTTCTGTGATTGAAACGATAACACAGACATATTCCTTTAACTGGAAGGTAAACTTTCTTGTGAAAAATACCTAAATGTCAGGAGTATCAGAAGCCAGAGACAGAAGTGGCTACATTAGCGTGTGACTATGCTGTAATTGGCATGGCAGAAACATGTCTAATGGAGAATGAGGGTGGAGAATATAATGTTAATCGCTAGAACCTTTTTGAAGAGACGGACAAGATGGGAGGTGAAGCACTAAACATCAAAAAAGAGCATTCCGACACAGGAACCTGGCTGAGATCAGGCGTGTCAGAAATTACATGAGCCAGACTTACACAAAAACACACAAAGTACACACAGTATTAGTTGTACACTACAGATCATCAAATCCAGATGTCAGATTAATTAAAATAATGTAGTCTTATTTAATGAAGGGGGTGGCCTAGCGGGTTGTGAGTTCAAGTCCCTCCTGCAAACACTGCAGTAATACTCTGGGCGCTCTTAGCTGTGTAAATGGGGCGCTGTCCAGTCCATTGGCAGAGTCATGTGCTTCCTAGTCTCCTTAAAGCTAGAGAGAAAAGAATAAGATTAGAACTGATGAGCTGTTGTGGCTCCTGTGTGGACTTTTTTTTTACTACTGTATGTTGCTGTGGGATCAGACATTGTGGTGACCAAATCTGCTCACAGTGTTCTAAATAAGGTCTCACTTAGTATCTTGTGTAATTGTTACACACCTCCTCCTAATTTAAAAACAGAATTTTTACTATATTGCCTAAGATTGCTAGCCTTTTACATACCTCTTCCCACTTTCTTGAAGAGGAAAATTATGAATCTATGAAAGCATCTAGTTCTTTCTTGTAATTACCTTCTCTAAGCTCCATGTTTTCCATTCTGTATCTATAATTTGTGCTTTTCTGCTTGCATGTAACACTTTGCAGTTGTCTGCATTAAATGTCAGCTGCCAGATGTTCACCCAGTCTTGATTTCTGCCTAAATCATAGGCATATTCATAGGCCATTAACAAATCTCTTCCAACAGTTGCTCAAGACAGGGCTAGTACCTATCAACTTGGAAATTGCTCATGTAATTCCCATCCGTATGAAGAGTGACCAAACCATGTAGTTACAGACCAATAGGGCTTATGTCAATTCCATAAGGTTATGGAAAGTATATTTAGGAAAACACTAGAGATCATCTGTATGGCAAACAGATTCTAGCAAGTTAGCTACAGTATGTAGCACTAGCTAGTTAGGTACTTAGCTAACGTATTAAGGTTCTTTGAACAAGCAACAGCAGCGATGGCTATGAAAAGGATATGCTATAGTATATTCACACTTTTAGGTGACTTCAGATAAAGATGTCTATAAGAAGATTCATTCCGAAATTGCAGGCAGCAGGTGTGGTAATCGCATTGGCATTTGATCTGATTCACAGACAGAGGAGAGTTTTACAATGCTTAAACACGGGGTCTTCTGCTATGGGAGTGTTCAACGCCATCTACACTACGAGATTCCAAGGCAGTGGTGTCACTATATTCTGTCATACTCAACTTTCTTTTTTTCCCTCTGCAGCAAGCTCAGCATCTAACAGACACTGGTCTTTGTCAACAGATGTGGCAGGTGTGACTCTGCTCAAACCCCCCCCATGTTGTCGAGGCCAAATCCTTGCTTTCAAGAGTTACCATCCCTACACGTCCCGGTTCACTCACTCACTCCATCCTGCTGATCCTAGGCTCCTCAGTGTTCAGAGGAACTCGCATCTTGCGTTAGGGCACCAAGACTTTTCAGTGGCAACCCACTGTCTGTGCACCAGATTAAAACTGCACCCTCTGCTGATGTTTTTAAATCTCAGGTCAGACCTTACCTGTTTTCCATGGCCTTCAGTTCTTAATCTAATTCGTAACCTCTTTTAATTTCATCATTAAATTAAATTCTAGTTTCTTCTAGTTAATTCTTGTTTGCTTTTTTCTACATACTGTACATTTCTTATATGCGCACTTTATGTAATGTGGCTTGAGAATGCTCTGAATTGAAAGGAGCTACAGTATATAAGAATAAAACTGATTGCTTCTCTCAAGAAATGGGTGAATGAGATCCTTAGATCGATAAGCTACCGGCAATCAAACAAGTTAGTTTAGCCAATTGCCTGCCTCTCGTTTGTAATATTTTTAGCACTGCTTTTAGGCATTATAAAATGGAGATGTTCGATTATTCAGCTTTCATGTTTAGATCTACAGTAATCTATCCATTACACAGATGTAAATATTCTCTAGTCAAATCAGGGATGCCTGTTCTCCTGTTTTTACTCGGTTTCTTTGAAAACTAAATATTGTTACAGGCGGAGGTAGGTGGAAATGAAGGTGTCCAAGACTCTAGATAAAGTGTGTAACAGCTGGTAGTGGAAGCATTTCCAGTAGAGGGGATGTTTGCTGAAATGTAGGGGGTCCTGAGTCTGTGAAAGAAATCATCAAATTTACCTTGGTTTACAATAGTTAATGTAGTTTTGAGTAAATGATTAAGTGTCAACCAACTGTCCAAAAACACACCACATAAGATCGGATCAGGAGAAGGAAAGGGAAGAGATAGAAGGTCAGACCACGAGAGAGAGAGAGGAGTCAGGAGAAGTTGGAACTTGAAGCTTGAGCCAGACAAGAGCCCCTACTTCATGATCATCCAAATACAAAAAACAACCCCATTGGAGCGAAGTATTTGAATCTTGCTAAGAGACCCTGCTATTCTGTAGCTTTTAGGGAACTTGGAGCTCCTGATACTGCATCTCCCGCTAGTGGGTAAATTTCAGAATAGGGAGACAGGCTCCCTTTTGTTTCATGGCATCTGTGTTAGACAGAGAGATTTAACTGCAGGACGGACTGCGTTTACAGGGGTTTAGAAGGTAGCTTATCTATTCTTTAGCCTCTGTAGGCTTTATTTGAGTCAAGTACTTGGTAGCAGCCTGGGGCTTTCTAGGTGGACTAGACGTAGAAATCTGAAATGTCTGTAAACATGTAAATACTGTACTTTGTGTGTTTTGTGTTGTGTGTAGTGTCTTGAGTGTCATTGTGATTAACAATATTAGTTTAACCAAGTGTGCCTGAATTATTGCTCTTTTCACCAGAGAATAAAGAATTCGCCTGCCTCTTTTTATACCAACCGCTCGGGTATATTTCTACAAAATCCTTACAAGTTGGGGGTGATAATTATTTATTTTATTATTGATGAAGCCACTTGATCAACATTTTAAATGAATAATATATACCAAGAAACCAAAATAAATGTATCATTTCCATCTGACACAACTTCCCACAAATTCAATAACTTGTCTGGATAGCGACAAAATAAGTACAGCAGGCAAACTGAGATTTTATTGAACAGACAGGACATCAGAAAGTTCATTTAGCTGGTTAACATTTGCAATCGGCAGGGCTGATTGACGGTGCTCCTCCTGTGAAAGTCACAGATTAGTAGAGTGTGTGGCCAGCTTTGGAAGCCCAGGTTGCAGATGCTGTCTTGAAGGATTCCTCTCATAGCGCCTTGTAAGCATATTCCTGTTCACTGGTCTCTGAGCCCTAGATGTCACTGGCCAGCCACGCACAGCCCACGCATGATCAACGGGGCTCAAGTCTCACAGGCAGGACACCCCTGGGAAGAAAGTCCCATTCTCTTCTTGCAAGCCACACAAAACAAAAATGTGTCCATAAATAGAACGAAAAGTTTGTCTTATGCTCGGTAAATGGTACAGGACAGAGACCGTATCTTACATGCCAATGATTGAGTATAATCAAGGCAACAGACAGAAAAAATGCCAGCACTAAAAAAACAACTCATTGCTACTCCACAATTCACACTTCACCTGCAGAGAAGACCTGGGACACGCAGGCAAATACATAGGAGTTTGAGGGATAGTAAGACAATGATGAAGCCTCCACTTCACTTCATCAAAACACATTTTATAGGATCATGTTGCTGCAAATGCAATTTATTTTCGAAGACCCCTCTTGGTTATGCTTGTGTTTCACCTGGCAGGGTGCAGAAGGCACACGGCTTTCTTTTTTCATCATTGTGTTATTGTACATATTGGCGGTGGCTGGACTCCAAAGGCATACGCCTGCATTTATTTTTATCTGCTTATTACACATTTATCTGCTCGTGTATCTCAGGATCCAAGCACTGCTCTCCAGGATGTTACTGTGAACTCCAGAACTCAGATGTACTTCTGATGGACAAGTAGTGACAAATCATTACAAAAGCGTATTCACAAACCATTAATCCACAAGATTTGTCATTCAGGGTATAATCCTTGTTCAGTGACAACTGGAAAAAAATCAAGTATGACTGTATAGTCATTTCCCACAAACCAAAGTGCAACCAACCTCTGTAGAGGCCTCTGTCAAACATCCTGTGAGATTCTGTCACAAGTAAATGCTTTAGATGACATCATTACAGCTTATCAAATTATTTCATATGATGAAGCTCATTATCTGCACCTTTCTTTAATCTGAAAATATTCTTGGCTGCTCGATCGAAGGATCTGTATTTGTTTTACAATAGGAATTCATTTCAATTAGACACACTAAACATTAAAAGGATACCAGCTGTCCCCACTCTTCTATTAATACTTAGGGATAGGTTTTTAAATTGATCCTGAAACACAAACAAACAAACATGTAAAAGCAAAGCATTAAACCTAAACTTAATTACTCGGCTCTTTTTAATTTGCTTTTTGCTTTTTTGTTAATGAACATAATTGACATAAGTGACTACTGATGGGTCCGCTTTACAAAGTAGCACGATTACCAACTTTCATCTTTTTGAATGATTCAAGATCTTTTTGAATGATTCAAGATTCTTGATTGAATGATTCAAGATCTGACCTGAAGATCTGAAGTCCTTGATTCAAGATCTGACCTAAAACCAAATTGTTTAAGCTGGTGGGAAAAAATAACAGTTCAGTGGAAAATAAAGATGTTGCAAATGAAAAACTGTAAGTAACAATTTTAATAGCTGCAGAGCAAAAATGGACTTTTTGGAATAACTAAGAAACTCTTTTGAAGAGTTATGAGAGTAAGATGACTACCAGAGACACTGTTCCAATTTCCAAAAAGAAAAGAAGAATGCATTTTGTCATTACGATCTTTAGGCTAATTATACTAATCCCTTTAAAAAGCTTTTTTTGGTTTTAACATCGTTTTGTCATTTTACTAGGTGACACAGCACTAAATGTACACGCTGAAATTCAGTGACAGCGTAAATCTGTGTAAATTTATTGACAATGTAAATCATGTTGTACTGACTATTCAACAGCATTCGATCTGTTTCTGTAAGACATCAAGTCATTCCAGATGATTACATTAAGAGTAAGTTTGAAGACTCCTCATTGACACTTCATTTGTGATTAGAACACCTAATGCATCACTTTCTACAGGCAAATGAAAAAACACAGAAATCCAAGGATCTACTGTACAAGCTTCCAATACAAAGGGAATAAGGGGGATTGTATATATGTATAATATAACATCTCGTAATAATGCTTGCTTGTTTGTGACTAAGAGGATGCGAACAGAAAGCTGTATTGGTAGAGTCAGGTGACAGCGAAGGATTCTGTATGACAGGATCCATCTCTCATTGTGCTTAAAGACAGTTTCCTGAAGAGTTTCTTATTGATTGCACTTTGCAAGTGCCTTCCCTTGAGTATTAAGGTCTTCCCTTGTGAAATAACCCAGCAGCTCCTATGGAACAGACCAAGATCTCCACTGATACATCTCTATAGAAACCTCTTGGTCATCTACAGGTTATTTTCATGAGGGCTGTGTTGTATCCCAGGAGTAAGAGATACCAAGTCCATGTTCATCTACTGCTATCCAGTTCACAAGTTTGTAAACTCTCTTCTTGTAATGGATTAAAAGCAAAGGTCATCTTGCTCCTGCCCTGCTGTCATTTCTCATTTTGTTTTGCCCATCAGGTGTTTCTGATCTACAGTATTGCAAGACAGATCAATAAAAAATGACCTCATATACTGGACACCGTGGGACAAACATTGCATCAACACCACTCACCCTGAGCACTGGAACCCTGCAAGGCTGCTGTCTGAGTCCAAGGTTGTACTCCCTATTTACTCACGACTGCACAGCAAGACACGGCAACAACCGCATCATTAAGTTTGCAGATGACACCACTATAATAGGACTGATCAGTGATGATGACGAGTCCACTTACAGGGATGAAGTTGTACAGCTGCTTAGGTGGTGTCATAGCAATAACCTGGACTTGAACATAAAGAAAACGAAAGAGCTAATAGTGGACTTTCGGAGACACAGGCCATACGCTCACAGCCCACTCAGTATTGATGGAACGGAAGTGGAAACAGTCACCAGCTTTAGGTTTTTGGGAATTCACATCTCTAAAGATCTAACCTGGACTGTGAACACTGACTCTTATCATGAAGAAGGCTCAGGAGCGCCTTTATTTCTTGAGGTGCCTCAAGCGATGGGGGATGCTAATACATGTGTTGGTGAACTTCTACCGCTGCACCATTGAGAGCGTCCTCACCAACGGGATCACTGTGTGGTATGGCAACACCTCTTCGCAAGAAAGAAAGGCACTGCAGAGAATGGTCAATATGGCCCAGAAGATCATCGGCTGTGGTCTCACCGAGATTAAACAGCTCTATGAGGACCGCTGCCGTGGTAGAATTCTGGCCATCACAGAGGACAGTCACCACCCCGGGCATGAGCTCTTCACCCCACTGCCCTCAGGCAAGAGATATAAGAGCATACGGACACTTACCACTAGATTCTTCAATAGCTTCTATCCACAAGCAGTGAGACTGGCGAACACATTTAGCCATCCCCCTCGGACCACACCTATACCATCACCATCTACCTCTTTATGATTTCTTATCTATTGCACATCTCCAGTCATTGTTTACACGTCTGTATTGTTTACATTCAAACTGTCTACATGTTTACTTGCACATTGTCTATTGTTTGTTTGTACATTGTCTTAATGCACTGTTTGCACTTTGTTTTGTTTTTTACACTTGTTTTACAATCGAGAGACTTTCTGTAAGTAAGAATTCCATTGTACCAGTACCGGTTACATATGGCAACAAAGTTCAAGTTCAAGTTCATTCTTTGATGCTAAAAGTTGTATAAGTTATATTAGCCTATATTCCAAACACCTGAGTGTTTAAATCCCTCTAGGAAGCAATGGGATTGAAATACCATTGCTGTGAATACAGAGCTCTTCATTTCTAAAATGATGTCCTTGGTATTTCTGAGCCAAGCTATTCAAGAAAAAAACTTACTATAAGTCTGTCATGTTCCTTGATTTCATTTTACCTTCATTTTTTTATATTGGCTCACTCTTGCAGAAACTGTGACGGTGTTCAAGGATGAGGAATTTATCCAGGGTCGTTTCAAAAACAGAGCACCTCCAGTTCAATACTGCATTAACATCAAATCATGGCAGAGAAAAAAAACACTGCCAAAGGTCAATATGAGATGTGTATGAATTCACACTTTTGGGATCTATTTGAATAGAATACTAACATTAGGAACCAGAACATTTTTGGTAATGCTGCCGTGTTGCAAAACAAAGAGACAATTATTATTTTTTTTTTGCAATAGACTGTAAGGTGATCATTAGAAAGTTTTGAAAGTAGTGGCAAGAATATAGAGCAAATATCAAGAGTGGACAAAGCCCAATCTAAGAATTGCACATCTATAACATATTTTGTTAGAAGTAAATTGCAAAATAAGGGACTTTTTAAAAGTTTTTTTTGGTGACTTATGAATCTTGTTGTACGACAAATCTCATTTTAATGTATTACCAAAATATTTGAGTAATAACATTTTGCTCATTGTCAGATCCCTAACATCTTTCTTTTGTGCTACATTCACGTTGTACAACTGCCTAGTGATCAAAAGTCTAAATAATTCAATAAACAGAATGAAACAAGTGAGATAAAAATGCATTTGTCAAACGCAGGGCAAGGTAGAGAAAAGATAGTCTATTGTAGTGTTTTCTTGTGAAAATCAGCTTGAGGAGCATCTCAATGTTTTCATATCACACAAAGAAGAATGTCTTTGTTATCCAGCAGTGACAAACTGTCCACTGTGTGCCCAGTTCCCCTCGTGTTGGCCACCCCTGAGGTATTCACTTATAACGGGAGATACTACAGTAGGACCTGGAGAGTTACTGCACATCTTGTGAGAAACTGGATGACAAATCCGTTGGCTTGATGGATTTGGTGAAAACGAACAACAGAACAAGAATTCTGAACTTCTGTGATCCATTCACCTGGCTACCCTATTCAAGAAAAGGAGAAAATACAGCATGATGGAGCAGCTCCTGGTGTGCTGGATTACTGTACCACCTTGTAAATGAAATGATTTACCTGTGGTATTACAAGTGCTCGACTAACACTGCTCACAGTCTGCAAAGCGACAGGATAATACTGGTGGTGGTGATTGACTGGAATCCTGATCAATGTTTGACCAGCAACAATACTGGTGCATTAAATAATATGGCTCAAATTGCCTTGATATTCAAATCCACTTGTACTGTATACTGTAATCCAGGAGAAAAAGATCTGCATATTTATTTGTATTCAGAGGGTAAGAAAGCCTGTCATTTCCTCTTGGAGATTTACCAATACAAGGACTTGGCAGGATTTAAATAAGCAGAAAGCCGACAGCAAAAATAAGCTCTCATATACTTAGTGTGCAGGAAAAAATCAAAATGTCAGATCACTCTTATGATCACTGTTTTTCCAAGGCAGAAACTATCACCTATAAGGGGGTACAACTTTGGTGGTTAATGCATGAGGATATTCATAATCAAAAGGATGTTGAAGTCATGCCTGCAATCAAAGATAAATATTGAATCTGCCGTACAAGTTGTTTATTGCATTGTACAGTTGCTCAATATACAGACAGCTAAATAACTCAGAAAGCACTGTTCACTTAACCAAAGGTAATTCTCCTTTGGAAAGCAGCTCCTGTCGAAAGAATTACTGTCAATGTATTCCGAAGTGGCACTAACATACCTTCTGTATGCTGTATAACAGTGCAGAAAAAAGAACATTAATTCAACAATCATCCCGACTCTTTCTGAAAATCAATTTTTAAATCTTCCAACTGCATATCATGGCAAGTGAAATAGCAGTTTTTAGTTGCCCTGTAAGACATAAAATGAATTAGATTTGTCTGCCCATGCTTGATAGTGCTCATTGACCTGGATAATGCTTTTTGTTTAGGCTTGGGTATCTTGAACTTCATGTGGGAGGTCCTGAATATTTACAGAAAATGTACTAATGGCTTGACAGTTAGCAGGCAGTAATTTACTAGCTGTTAGCAGCAGTAAGCAAGTATTGAGGTTCTATTCATGCTAATGCTACTGCAATTAAAACAATCACAATAATGCAGGTTTATATAAAAAATGTTTTGACAGCAATTTGCTTAGTGCCCTTGACTTGTTACTCTGCTGGGTATAAGGTAACTTAGTTACACCAACCAAAGCACAATAAGTTTATAAATAGATTTAACCAGCTTAACTAGGAAGACACAATGCTGCACTGCAGAGATATCAGTTTAAAGGACAATAAATTCAGTGCTTCCATCTAATCTAATGTGTCAGTGTTTTGTTTCCCGCTCAGCATGATAAAATCAAGAGACTAGTTATGATTGGCACTTTCAAAGCCAATGGCAACTTATTAAGTTTTATTAAGAATTAATTGGCTGAGATGGGAGACATTGTCCAAGTGTCACCAATGTCCTGGTCACTGCATCATGGGGTCTTGTATGGAACTGAGCCCTGTATGGGGTTAGCAAGTAAGTGATACTGCAAATATGTGTCAACTGTTGGTGGCAGTGTTATGTTATTGGGCTCCCCCTCATCAGCAGGGTCTGAAAAGCTTGTCAAGACTGAGGGGAACATAAATGTAGTAAAGTACAGGCAAATCCTAGAGGATAAACCTGCTTCAGTGTGTCTTAAAACTGCCACGGAAAGTCACCTTTCCTCAGGACAATGACCCGAAGCACAGAAGGCCAAAGCTACACTAGAGTGACCTAACAAGAAGAAAGCAAATGTCCCTGAGTGCCACAGTCAAAGTCAACTTGAAACCAAAATCTGTGGCAAGATCAGAAAACGTCTGTCCATCAACAAACCTCTATCAGCATGACAGTGCTTAAGCAAGTTTGAAAATGGGGGAAAATTGAACCATTCTAGTACGCAAAATTGGGAGAGACATATCCAAAAAGCCTTGCGCCTGTAACTGCTGCTAAAGCTACTGTACTTAGTTCAGAGAGGTGAAGCCATACCGTACTGCAGGCAATCAACATACTGTATTTAGGATTTTGATTTTTCTAACTTTCAACTTCTTCACGTGTTCCACTAAAGTTGAGCTTTTGACAGTCACGTTTACACTTGCTAAAAATATCTGTTTCTAACATGGTGACCACTCCCAATGATTCACATCAGTGACAAGGGAAAAAACAGGGCCCGACTAGTACATTTTCCTCTGCAACTCTGACAATTATTAATACAATACCAAGCCACTGTTATGCACCTCAGCAACAACGTAAGCTCTTGCATTACAAGAACTCTTGAGACAGGATTACTTTGAGCCGAGTTTATGTGGTAACAGTCGCCCTATTTACCTCACAGCTCTCACAGATGTGCTTTTCTCTCCTCTCTGGATGAAGACGCTTGACTGCACACTAACAACTCTGTAAATATAATACTGAAATAAAAGTTTTCAATGTAAAATAATTTAAAGTAGTGTCTTCGGATTCCCTTAAAAGTGGAGAAAAGCAGGCCCCTCCAAGCACTTGTGTTTATCCTGAACCCAGCAAGGTTTCGTTGTGCGACTGTTTTTTACCAGGTGAAAATAATGATCCAGATTAATCAGTCTCCTTTGCAATACCTTTCATGTAAAAGGAAATCAACAAGAGCTAAACATATGCTCAGACACCTCTTCAAAGAGCAGTACCCATTTATTTGTGCTCTAAGTAACCAGTAGCCTTTTTTAAAAAAAACTGCCTCTTGTATTTTTGTCACCAAAAGTATGCAGTGATGCCTTATTCTTTGCTTCTCCTAATGATCTCATCAGAATGCAAACGCACCAACTGTGTTATAAAACCAATGATCTGTTATATTCTGCAAGAATTTACAAAAGCCTAATTTCATTTACTATTGCATGAAAACCTTAGATAAAAGCTGAAGTGAAAGGGATTGCAGCAGCTAAAACATTAAGCTTTATACTCAACTAAAGCTCCAAATGCATGTTTTAGTGCAAGTAAGAAAAGTAACCAGCTGGATTTTCAAAATCATCGACAACATTTTGTTTTAACTCTGTTAATCAAGAGCAAAATATATATTTCTGTGTTTGTGGCTCATAATGCAGTTTGTTAGGAATCCGGATTTTCTCTTATCATTAACTCTCTTATTACTATATATGTCTCCCTTGCTATGTTGCTCTATTCTCTGTTCTCTAAACTCGATTCTAAGAAGAAACGAGATCTCAATATTTAATAATAAAGCAACAGCAGGGTAATTTAAGAGAGTCACACTGATTGTTGGTGTTATGTTGATTTAGCTAGGCCAGCAATTGTACACGTAACTACTGCCATAACTCAATCCACTACAGGAAACAGGACATACTGTACTGTTACCACAGCAGGCAGGTCATTGGAAAGCAGACACTCCAAACAATATGAGCACAGCGGTCAGTTTCTTTGGCATTAGCGATGAATTAGGGTGAATGCAGAATGAAATATGAAGGAGGCAGTTTATGATTACCTACAGTACTACAGAGTTTGGATTACTGTATATGCAGGATATTGTGGCAAAGACAGCCACAACTGGGAAGGACCGATGGTCCAGCACAGCGTCGCACAATGGAGAAGTCCCACAAGTGTAACAGTTTACACTGATGAACTGAAATAACACGAAGCTTGGAAAGGCCTGAGATCCATCAAAGAGCAGTCCTGAATCCAAAATAATAACCATCAAGGGCCATTTAGATCCGAGACACATTGCATGTTGTTTGTGAGTAATATCACTTTCTGGAACAGCAAAGTGCAAGTTACATGGACCATTTGTACAATATACTGTATACTTACATTTCATTTAAGAGTTTTTTGCCTTTTTTGTTATTTAATCTCTTAAATGAAATTGACATCTTCCATCCATCCATTTATTAACCGTTTTATCCAAAATAAGGGCACAGGGGAACAGAGCCCATCCCAGGAACAACAGGCACAAGGCAGGACACACCCTGAATGGGACACCAATCAATCACAGGACACACACACAGACACTAACACGCACACACCAAACAAACTTTCCCAGAAGCCAATTAAGTCTTCAGACCGTGGGAGGAAACTGGAGCACCCAGAGGGTGGGAACACATAAACTCCACACAGACAGCACCCCAGGAGGTGAACCTGGGCCCCAGTACACCACACTGTGATGCACTAACACTAACCACTGCACCACCATGCCCCAAAATACTCCAGTCAATACATACGACAAAGGAAACAATATGTAGAAATGGACAGCAAATACACTACAGAATGCTCGAGAAAGGCTTCTGCAACGCTGTAAGGATCACACTCCCATGCTTAATGAATTATTGCTGGACTTCACTGGGCAGGTTGGGGAAAGACAAGGCTGACAAGCCTCGTGTCCAGAGAGTGGGTGAGTGCTCGCTCATGAGTGGGATATTCACAGTAATTAAAACCACACTGGTACAAAATTTTAAATGCAAAAGAAAATCTGTGACACTCCTTAATTTCCTTAATTCTAAACTGCGAAGGTAAATTCACTGTAACAGAGTTTATTGAAATTGATTTAATGAGTGCTGTTACTGTGAAGTATCTTTATTATTATAAAATCTGGAATGTTGAAGAGAGCAGTAGATTAGTATATCATGCTAATATCTGTTTGTTTGTGTTAATGAAGTAATAAATGCAACATATTTAGCATATTTTGCCTTTTCATGATTAATTACGGAGTTTACTCATGCAATCTGATCCAAAGGTTTATTCCACAACCAAGATCAGAAAGCAATCTAGAAAATTTCTCATGTTATTCTTTGATTTCTGATAAATAAATGAGATTTTGATATTAACATGTTGTTGCTAGAAATAAGGAAAATGTCGCATTTTTTTTAAAAGACTGATGTTTACAACGAGGATCCTTAAAACCAGCTATCAGAGCATTTTTTAAGACTGAAGAAAACAAAGAACTTAATGGTGATTTTATGTAACATATTGTAATAATGTACTCAACAACAGCAATGGTTATCTCTATTTTTAGATTAATACAGTTTTAGATATAGATTATAAAGGAGCTTAAAAATATACAACAATAAAATAAATAACCTGATAACCTTTACTATAGTTTATTCACTGGTAAGAATAAAATTCCTTTGATTAAAAATAGAATGAAATTGAAGAAATCGTTAATGAACAGGTAAAATTTAGTTCATAATTAAAATGAAAAATATTATGAATACTTTTTTCTGCCCTAGATAGTTTTATACAGAAATACTGTATTAGCAATAATGCTACACCACCATATTTCTGGTGATAAATACATTTCAATAATCATTGGATGATCTATAAGCATTTTGGTATTATTTACAAATAAAATAAAAAGTCATAATGAATATAAATATAAATCAATGGATATAAGTCATGAATATTTCCAAAATGCAGTGTAAGGGGATACTTTTTGAAAGGTCACAAGAAACAAATTCATCCAGCAAGTATTATATTATTAAATACTTATGTAAATATATATCACTTGCCTTTTCCACACTTCTATAGTTTCAAAGCCATTTTTTAACTTGATTTTATTTGTGATAGTCTCTCACTTCTGTGGCTAGCTAGCATGATAATATATGCATGGTTTGGAACCATTTTTAGTTAATTAGAGTCAATCAATCCAAACTTTGCTTACTTACTGGTGTGAAACAGGAGTATAATGAGCAGAAATCAGTAAGATGATTGGGAAACACAAATTACAGCTGTTAAAAAAAAGAAACTGTACCATTATACTGACTTCTATTGATGTTGATACCTGTTGAGCAGTTGTAAATGTGAACCAAACATTTTCAGTTTGGTAGCTTTGAAAGTAACAGAAAATAACATACAAGCCATGCATAGACTATCACACTGTCACAAGAAAGCCCATGGCTCCCATCCAGTATTTAACAGTAATGTCATTTGATGCTCTTTTATTTTTTTTCAACAACAAACAAAACTGTACATCAATTGTTAATTAAAACTATTGCTAAGACATTAATGAATGCCTTCACACTGTGCAAGCCTGATTAAAGCAATACCAGTTCCGTTGCACACCAAAACAGGCTGTCTCTTCAGCGTGCTGAAAATGGTACGATTACCATCCATCCATCCGTTTTCTTCCAATTCAGGGTCGGGGGGGAGTCGGAGCTTATCCGGGAAAGCAACAGGTGTAAAGCAGGGTACACCAGGGACTGGACGCCAGTCCATCACAGGGCAGATTCACAGACACGCACGCACTGTACTCACACCAGGGCTGATTTACCCAGAAGCCAAAGAACCAACCAGTATGTCTTCGGGCTGTGGGAGGCCACCCATGTGAAGAATGGGGAGAACATCCAAACTCCACGCAGATGAAGCGAACCAGGGGTCCCAGCGCCACAATGCCATCTACTGTACCACCGTGCCACCTGGTACAGTTACCGTTCTGAACAAAACCAAACCCTCTGCCACTGAGCTTGAACTCTCCACCTCCCCACCCCCACGGCTGTAGTCCCATAACCCTCCCAGACAGTAGGCGACAGCTCTTTTCATGGAAGGAAGCCGAGATCCCCAATAAACACCTGGAGTCTGATCCCAGAGGAGAGTTTCCAGGTTTGCACACACTGTCGTCCAGCTCCATGGGGAAATGTGAGGTCGGGGTGTAGAACAGGTGTAAAGCAGGGGTGTTATAGCCAGCAGCCATATCACCCTGCAACTCACAACTGGCAACCCACTGAAGCTAAGCAGGTGTGAGCCTGGTCAGTACCTGGATGAGAGACCTCCTGGGAAAAACTAAGGTTGCTGCTGGAAGAGGTGTTAGTGGGGCCAGCAGGGGGCGCTCACCCTGCGGTCCATGTGGGTCCTAATGCCCCAGTATAGTGACGGGGACACTATACTGTAAACAGGCGCCGTCCTTCGGATGAGACGTAAAACCGAGGTCCTGACTCTCTGTGGTCATTAAAAATCCCAGGGCGCTTCTCGAAAAGAGTAGGGGTGTAACCCCGGTGTCCTGGCCAAATTTCCCCCCTGGCCTTTACCAATCATGGCCTCCTAATAATCCCCCTCTATGAATTGGCTTCATTACTCTGCTCTCCTCCCCACTGATAGCTGGTGTGTGGTGAGCGTTCTGGCGCACTATGGCTGCCGTCGCATCATCCAGGTGGATGCTGCACATTGGTGGTGGTGGAGGGGAGTCCCCATTACCTGTAAAGCGCTTTGAGTGGAGTGTCCAGAAAAGCGCTATATAAGTGTAAGCAATTATTATAATTATTATTATTATTATAGAATGTCAGGATGGTTTAATTATTGACCGCCATTATGAAGACCTTTCAGCAGGCCCATATCATTACACTTGAAACGTCCCGTGGTTGGAATCATTGGACGTCAACCTGTAGCATTTCTTCAACAGGCCATATGGAAAGAGAAGAACCTCAGTGCTGACATTCCTGACTCTTGATTTCTTTTACATTTCAAAGTGCTTTCAAAGTGCTACTAATATTAAACTTATTAATATTAATACTTTGTGTAGTTACGGTCTTAGTCTGAACTCCTGTATCTCACACACAGCAATAATATTAATATAGTTCAAGTAGGGAGCTCTGTCAGCATGCGTAGCCTGAAAAGGAACAAGTTAAGGTTAATTCCATGCTGAAAAGTAACGTGGAGCCTTCTTCTGGTGTGTCAGCCGAAACGTTGGGTCTCTTTGCTTTTCAGCATGAAATAAACTTTTACTCGTTCCCTTATTAATATTGTTCTATGCTGTGAAGCTGTTGCCTTCCTAAAATAATAAATACAAAGTGTAACAATTGCTTTTTCTTTACATACTTTTGCAGAGAGTGAAATACAAAATACACTCGCCCCTCATAAAACGGGCACTGTACTTGAGAGTTCTCTCTAAAACGAGCGATACATGCAGTACACATCTGTTTTTGTGAACTCCGCTAACGAGCTCTAAGGGGGAGACTTGGTCTTCCAACTTTATTTTTCTGTCCTCTCAGCCGCATTCACGATGATTCTGTATGTGTTTCCATTTTTTTTTCAATTATTTAATAACTAAAAAATGTACATTATGGTTGTAATATGAAAACTGGTGACACATACACATTGGGTTCTTAATTTCATTCTACACACTGTTAACGTGCACTAAACATTACAACTACTACACAGCGGCTTAAACAGTCATCATTAGGGTATGATACTAGTTACAGTATGTGGTAGAATAATATTTTGCGTGCATAATTTGTAAAAAATAATATGAACTCAAGAATTTAAATATTTTATATAATGAAATGCTTTTGATTATGCGCACTGAATGCACAGTATCCATACCATGCAACATTTTGATGCTCTTTTGCAATCAGGGGGTTTTACTCTGTATTGGACTGCACGCTATTTATTAAATCATATTTTGGTTTATTAAGAAATTTTGCTTTAGTTCGTGTCACATTTTTTCTCACCTGTTCACTGATCATGCAAATGTCAATTCTCCACCGCTTCGTGATACAGTACATTTAAACGTAACAACTTTGTTGTTGGTTAACTTGGCAAATTGTCGGTTAACTCTACTTGTTGTAACATATTCTTAGTAATATACTGTATGATGCCAAACTCTTCACTTACACAAGAAA